>NC_060892.1:26360059-26627559 GCF_014805685.1 Silurus meridionalis
AGGTTAGGGTTGAGTGTTTAGGTTAGTGTTGAGTGTTTGGGTTAGGGTTGAGTGTTTAGGTTAGTGTTGAGTGTTTAGGTTAGGGTAAGTGTTTAGGTTAGGATTAAGTGTTTAGGTTAGGATTAAGTGTTTAGGTTAGTGTTGAGTGTTTAGGTTAGTGTTGAGTGTTTAGGTTAGGGTGAGTGTTTAGGTTAGGATTAAGTGTTTAGGTTAGTGTTGAGTGTTTAGGTTAGTGTTGAGTGTTTAGGTTAGGATTAAGTGTTTAGGTTAGTGTTGAGTGTTTAGGTTAGTGTTGAGTGTTTAGGTTAGGGTGAGTGTTTGGGTTAGGGTTGAGTGTTTAGGTTAGGGTACATGTGTTTAGGTTAGGTTAAGTGTTTAGGTTGGGTTGAGTGTTTAGGTTAGGATTAAGTGTTTAGGTTAGGGTGAGTGTTTAGGTTAGGGTGAGTGTTTAGGTTAGGATTAAGTGTTTAGGTTAGGGTGAGTGTTTATGTTAGGGTTAAGTGTTTGGTTAGGGTGAGTGTTTAGGTTAGGGTGAGTGTTTATGTTAGGGTGAGTGTTTAGGTTAGGATTAAGTGTTTAGGTTAGGGTGAGTGTTTATGTTAGGGTTAAGTGTTTAGGTTAGGGTGAGTGTTTAGGTTAGGGTGAGTGTTTATGTTAGGGTGAGTGTTTAGGTTAGGATTAAGTGTTTAGGTTAGGGTGAGTGTTTAGGTTAGGGTGAGTGTTTAGGTTAGAATTAAGTGTTTATGTTAGGGTGAGTGTTTATGTTAGGGTGAGTGTTTAGGTTAGGGTGAGTGTTTAGGTTAGGGTTGAGTGTTTAGGTTAGGGTTGAGTGTTAGCAGTTAGATGTGTTCAGGTTTCATATTCCACTGCATGCCTGATCCTGTATATAATTGGGTTTGGGTTTATAAATATATATTTGACTGCAGGGTGAAAGAGATTTGAGTTTGTGAAAATAAAGTCATTGAGAACATTTATGTGTAGTTTCGTTTCATGTGTTAAAATTTCACAAAAAAATCATACAAATGATCAGAGGCTCAAAATGAACACGATGACTTTAAAGACTGACATCTGAAAAGAGCCGAATTCAGCATGATGTTCAAATAATAAAGTAAAGAAAAGTTACTTCCTTATCTTCTTTTTCTTAGGGCCCTTCTCTCTCTCTCACTCTCTCTCTCTCTCTCTCTCTCTCTCTCTCTCTCTCTCTCTCTCACTCTCTCTCTCTCTCTCTCTCTCTCTCTCTCTCTCTCTCTCTCCCTCTCCTCTCTCTCTCTCTCTCTCTCTCTCTCTCTCTTCACTTCTCTCTCTCTCTCTCTCTCTCTCTCTCTCTCTCCTCTCTCTCTCTCTCTCTTCCCTCTCCTCTCTCTTTCTCTTTCTCCTCTCCTTCTCTTTCTCTCTCCCTCTCCTTCTCTTTCTCTCTCTCTCTCCTCTCTCTCTTCACTTCTCTCTCTCTCTCTCCTCTCTCTCTCTCTCTCTCTCTCCTCTCTCTCTCTCTCTCTCTCTCTCTTTCCCTCTCCTCTCTTTCTCTTTCTCCCTCTCCTTCTCTTTCTCTCTCTCTCTCTCTCTCTCTCTCTCTCTCCTCTCTCTCTCCCTCTCCCTCTCTTTCTCTCTATCCCTCTCTCTCTCTCTTTCTCTTTCTCTCTCTCTCTCTTCACTTCTCTCCTCTCTCTCTCTCTCTCTCTCTCTCTCTCTCTCTCTCTCTCTCTCTCTCTCTCTCTCTCTCTCTCTCTTTCGTTTTCAAAGTCAGAGGCGAGTGTTCCTCGTGACCTTGCTGTGTGTTGGCTTGCCGGGGCTGCCACCGCTTGACGGAGTGCCACAGGGGGACATAATAAACTGCGCCCTTTTCATCCAGGACACAAAAGGCTGCGAGGAGAAGACTGCGGCCTCAAAGGAAGTAACAGAACAAAAGAGATGAGACCAATAGATCTACTGAGCGGCAGAGGAAGCCTGGAACTCTCTGGATCTCGCTCTCATTCACACATACATAATCACAAACGGCCCGATAAACACCGTGGAGTCAGATGAAGTCGACTCGGGCTCGTCCCCTCAGCACAACTTTACCGGCTTTCTGGATGTAGCTGAAGTAAACATACAAAGGAGTTCAGTGTCTGAAATTCAAATGCAGGACATAAACTCAGATTCTTTGACACAAAAGATCTCATCGTCTTCATTTTAAAAGTTTTGAGTGTTTTATTGGGAAACTGTTTCTATTCTACTGGTGGAAATCATTCTAAAACATCAGCATCGTCAGTATGGAAATCTCCAGCAGTTCCTCAACCTCAGCTCCATCTTTCCAGTTCTGAAACGTGAAATTACACAAATTAATAAACAGAAAGTGAACGTAACCAGGAAGCTCCTGAAGATAAAAGTGTTAATAAATACAACATAAAAACTTCAGACAAACTGAACAAATATTAATAAATAATGAATTTGTACTGGTTCATAATTGAGAGTATATATATTTTATTCTTAACGCTACCAGAATTAGAGTTGTGGAGAAAATGCTGATGCTACAGTAAAAGCATGGACTCTGTGAGATGGTACACACGAGATGTGTTCTAGTCTATGAAACGTGATTGAGTCCAGCGTCGGGGCGTTATATATTCTCATGCACTGTTTCACATCAGGAGTTGAGGATAGATACGAGAGGCTTTAGCACTCTGAAAGTTGACTGGATCAAAGAGTCCACACACTCCTGTGCTTTAGAGTTAAATAAAGAGAGGGAGGGGAGAAGGAGGATAATAAAAAGCAACTGAGGCGTTTTTTGTGGCAGTAAATCTTATGGAAATGAGATGGAGAGATTGGGACTTTTTAAAGAACAGAAGCAAGCTGCTCGTCCAATTCTTCTATCTGTCGCTCATCCTTCCTCCTTTCTCTCCTGGTCGTCACTCGCTCTCCTCAGTGCCTCGCTGCTTTGCACAGCCGGCTGAACAAAGCTGGATTGTGGGAAAGCGTCTGGATGCCAGCTCGGTCACACGCAGCAGTCAAGCGGCAAGCATTCCACCCAAGTCATTTTTGGACAGAATTTTTTTTGCACCCACCTTCTTTTTTTTTTATCCCTCCCTTTTTTGCCTAATCCCTCGCTAGCCTTTCCTCCCCTCTCTACATTTCCCATCTGGGTCCTTCCGTCCCGCCTGTCACAGCTTCCAAACTTCCCCCTCGTAAGGCTGACGGACAGTTCAGAGAAGAGAAGGGACGCGACCCCGCTCAATAGACCTTTTCAAGAAGGTGATTAAAGATTTCTCCTTTTTTGGGTCGCTCCTTTGACGCCCTCTTTTTTTTTTTTAAGCATGCGTCTCTTGTGGACAAAAGCTCCTAGTCTGTTTGGGAACATGCGGCCTCCTCTGGAGCGGAGGTGGGACTGTAGACTGGAGAAGGCGTGGGCTCGTGACCTTTTTCTTTCTCGTGGTCATTTGATTATGAATCAGTCCTGGCCTGTGCTGACTTTGTACATTTGACCCTGATGAAGAAAGAGCTGAACTCATTGTTTGTATACGGCGGACCTTTTAACCCTCTCCAGAGTTTTGCATTAATTTATTTTTTAGCCAGATCATATAAAGGGACTCTTTATTTCCCTGTCGGGGATCGCAGTCCCTCACAACCCCGTCCCCGTAATCCAAACTTTTTTTTGGTGTTTTATTTCAAGCCGATGAGAACAAACGCGAATTGATTTTCATCAAAACATACTTACGTTTGTAATCAAAAAGAAATCAGTCAACTAAAAATAGACATCTAATAAACTTGCCTGTGTGAACTCTTATTACTTTTATTTCCTCAGAAATAATAATAGCTCATGAAAAAAGTCATTAAGGCAGACGCATGTGGATCTCGGCGGCGGCAAACCGATTCCCGAATTAAACAAATGGGAAAAAAAGTCAATTTTTACATTATAAACTTGTGTTTTTCTTTTTATACTTTTTTCCCCATGAACTATTCAACCTGGTCTTCTAAAAAAAAACCCTTTCCAGCTCATTAGACTCCTCTGTCCCTGCAACTCTTCTCTCTGTTCTGCCTTTTATAAAGCACATATGAAGAATAAAGCAGATAACTGTGCTGGAAAGGAGGTCAGAAATTGAAATGACTGCAATTGAATTTTCTGCTGACTGATGAAGCATGTGAGAGAACGAGTGCTGCAGGAAAACAGGCCGTTTGTGCTTTTACCCCAAAGGAAAGCAATCCGCGATGAGGCGCTTTTGTTTCTCGCTTTATTTTAGTTTAATGAGGTGAATATGGCTTCTTGTGAGTAATGAATTTAGGACGCCGGTCTGTTCTAAATGAATCGTTGTGCTCCTCTACTGCTCGTTTCTTTCTCCGGCTCACACCCCTGCCGTTCTTCACATTGTGCCGTTTCATAATCAGGGAGTCAAGGGGCAGGACATAATAACACCTAGTTTCCTATTAGCCTCATGAAAAAGTCATTCGGGTTCTAAAGGGAACACAGAAGGACATTTTTTTTCATCCTGAGATCTATAAAATCAAAAATAGTTCTTTTAGGGTCCCTGAATGGCTCCTCAAATTGGACTTAAAATTTGTACTTAAAGTTACACTGAGAAAAAAGTTTTTGTTTTGTTTTTTTGATGCCAGACGTGGTGATTGGATGTTGGAAAATCTTTAGAGGGTTTCTGTGGTTGGGTTTCTTCTGGTGTACCCCCGTGGAGAAGACCACACACCGAGTCTGAAACACAAGACACACTTTAGCATTATTAAGGCACTTCTTTTGAGAATAAAACTTTCAAAGGAGAATTTCTGGCTGGAGTCTCCAACACCTCTCTAACACCAATCTGTATTTGCACTGAAAATGCTGATCATATCCAGGTGTCTTAACGATCCAATCCTGCTCATAACCCCATAAAAACGTGCCGTTAAAACAGACAAAAACAAACACAAACGCCTACAATCCACATTCTTCCATCTACAAGTTTGTCTTAAATTGCATGTTGCTAAAAAATCAGTTCAGTTACATTTTTTTGCACTTTTTAATAAATGGATTTTGTCACAGATAACAATATTACACTTCATAATATTTAATATTTATATATTTATCCCTAATGAACCAGTCGGAGGTGAAGCCGGTCAGAGATTTATAGGGAAATATTATTTATTTGACATTTCCTTGCATTCACTTACTGTTTATATTGTTTAAAATCAGTGTGTTTCTCTCCACCTCTGTCACATGACTACAACCAACCAGGAAGTGTGAAGACCAACACCTACTTCCACCAAACGATTAGCTGGTGAGTGAACATTGCCATTGTTTTCTAACAAATCAGATCATGTTTTTCTAAAATCGTGAAAACTTTCAGCCCGCTGGATTGAACAATCCGTCATATGAGCTGCAGTTTTGCTCCTCAGGTCAGTTAAACACGGCTGATATTTCAGCCTGCGACGTGCTGAAAGACGAAGTCAAATAAACCTGGAAGCGAGTCAGAAATGGAGCATCCAGAAAATCAGAGTGAAGGAAGCCCTGATACCCATCATGTCTCAATAAAGTTATTTAGATCCATCTCTTCTAGCAGGAAGGACAGGGATGGGTCTTGTTGAATCTTGGTGGACAGCGAGGTTGGGAATGGGAAAGATAATATAAAGATAAAATCTTTCAGAGGTTCGTGCCAAATCTCATCTGTGCAGAGAAGAAAACATTCAAAAGGCTGTTCAAATAAAAGAGTGTCGAGTGTGTGGAGGAGTTCTCCCATCAGTGGAAATACGTGACCCGTACCTTCACAGAGTTCCTGTAGCTTTTTGCAGAACATTGATTGTTCAGGAGCAATCATCTAGAATTCATGTCGTCCTTCTAAGTGAAAACACTGTTAAAGTAATGTCTCTCTGTTTACTGGCTCACGTAGCACTTTAATTAGACCAGAATTCGGCATTTAAGGAATTTTATACATCTTTGTACCTTCACTATTCTCAGAGATTCCACAGTCTCCTGAGCGCTGCTCCTGCTGTCAATGTTACGTAAAAAGAAACCGTCACGTCACTTCTGGATTAAATCTGGAACAATAACTAGGTTACTCGTACTCATGCAGTTTTTGGAGTAAACTCATTATTGATGTATATTTGTATTTTTTTCCTCTGGGGTCGGGGTTTTTGGATGCAAGTGCAAGTGATTTATTTTGCAGGTGATTCACACAGAAACGTAATCAATACAGGAGCTAGGAGTCGACACGTGAGCTTCGGATGCGACACACACTAGACAAACAAACCCACAAAAACCAGGGCTTAAATACAGTGCTTACTGAGGGGCCCCTTATATGCAGGGCCCCTGCGGTCTCTCCGCAAGCCATCAGTAATCCTTCCTGTGTCGAATTTAATTTGGTGACAGAGCACATAAAGAATGTTTAATCCCAGTATTTATCTCCCGGGGTCAAAGGTAGACCAGTTCTCTCACTAAAGGGCTAAAAGGCTCCTACTGCCTCCCTGTACAGTCTGTAACACACCACGTCATCCTGATGGAGCCCGGCGTCCTGCTGATCCTCATTCGAGACACGTGCTGTGATGAATTCGAGTGCTGAGTGCTGCTCTCACCTGGTGAGCGGTCTTTTTTCCGTACGTCTTTTCTATGCGTTGGGCCGATACGCAGGCTTTTCCTAATGTAGACATTTTGTCCTTATCTCCTGAAGCCTGTGTGCAGCATCCTCAAGTGAGCAGGAGAGAAGATTGAGAGAAAGTGAGACGGACAGACAGGGAGAGACAGAGTAGGAGAAGGCCTTCATTTTTCCTTCATGCTTTCCTGCTCACAGTTCAAGCTATCATCTCTGCTCTCATCCCTTTCGATTTCCTGTCGGTGGCGTTAATGGATTATTCCCCCATGTTCCCAGCGCTGCTGCAGTCGGGTCACATGTTGACGTGAACGCTGCCGACGTGTGTCCCGGCTCTGATGAGTACCTTAGCATCGCATTCGAAGCGTAGCTCGTTAATTGCGTGTATCAAGTGCCGCGTGTCCTCTGACAGTAGCGTCCAGGGATCGACACGGAGATGTTGTGTGTAATTGGACATTAAGTCTGAACTCCCTCTGCGAGAGACTGATAAGATCGGGGAGTCCTGAGGAGTCCGAGAAGCTAATGATCAGGTGGAATGAAGTCACTGTTCTGATTCTGACACGAAGCCACACAGATCCGACGTGTCATCTTGACGTAATCCAGTAATTAAAGCTGCTGCATGGTGGTGAGGCAAGAAGTGGTTCCTGCCTCATGGCTCTCTGGTTCAGTCCTGAGCTCAGGATTCTGTCTGTTTGACATGTTTTACTTCACGTGTCTGTGTGGATGTCCTCTGGGACTCTGTGCCCGTCTCAATCGAGCTCAGTGTTCTCAGGATCGGCTCTGACCCTCGACAGAATAAAATGATGATGAGTATTTGCCGAATGCTGATCCTGAAGCGCAGGTCGTGTGCCTTTTCCCGATTCAGAAACGAGTCTGTAAGAAAACTTTTATAGTAAAGTTATCTTTAGATATATTTATATATATACATGATTTATACTGAATTCGTAACCATTTGAAATAAGCATTCCGTCTCTTTCCTGACACATGGCTGGCGAACACGATTGGCCACAGGTGTGCCGGTGGGGTGGCGTGAAGCAGGAAGCGATGGGCAGCGCTTTAAAAACCCATTTAAGAGCACATTTCCGTGTGCCGCAGTGTGAGACGATGGCACCAGACTGAGGCAATTCTGTCTGGCCCAGTGCTGCACTGACAGCCATCCCTCCCTCCTTTCTAACGCTCAAGCAGCAGTTTGTAGATGCATGCCAAGATCACACACTCATCCTGGATCTCCTACAGAAAAAACGTTCTTTAAAAAAAAAAACAACGAAACAAAATAAAAGCGTTCCCACCTGCTGCAGAACGAGAAGAAGGTTGCACCTGTAGATGCTGACTTATTCATGGAAGCTATCGCTGCTCCTTTATTATGCTTCCTCCGACGCAGGCATTTACAGACGCCACTATGTTTCGGTGCAGGTTGTCTTTACGCTTCAGTGACCCTCGCGTATGGGCGCTGGCCAGAAATTGATTTGTATACAGACAGGGTGTTTATCAAGACAGCTGGACCCTGCTGCGTCTCCATATGGCCCTGTATTAAAGCAGAGGAGTTTGTCGATATTCCCTTCGCTCGGCACGCCGTCTTCCCACACTCCGGAACGATCGGCTCTCCGCGACGGAGGTCTGTCGGGGCGTTGCGGCTAGTCCTGACTAAACTAGCGCCGCTTCCTTTTACTTTGCTGTCAGTCTTCCCACGGAGATGATGGTAGGCCGTAAAACCGCCACCGCTGTGGTCATTTACTTTACAGAAGGACGATGATCATACACTGAACCCTCTGTAGACGGTACTTTCTTATACACAGATCTGTGGTTTGTCAGATCATCACTGTACAGAATCTCAGCATCTGTACACTCGAGCTTTCAGGAATGAAACTGATAATTCAATTTATTAAGGGAGAGATTTTCCCTTTTATTTCTTTAAATATTAAGTCTTGTAAAGAAAGAAAGAAAGTTGCTTTTTTTTTACTTGTCACAGCACAATTCTGAAATTCAGGGTCAGCCATGATACAGCGCCCCTGGAGCACAGAGGGTTAGGGGCCTTTCTCAAGGGCCCCGAGAGTGGCAGATTGCCGATACCCGGGGCTTAAAACCCCCGACCTCCCAATCAGTAACCCAAGTAAACCTATGGACTTATTGTATTATACTGAAAAAAGAGACAATGATGTGAATCCAGGGATTGTTAAGCGTCCAGCAGTGGCAGCTTGGCTTGGTGGTGCTGCGAATTGAACTCATGACCTTCTGGTCCAATGCCTTAACCAGTGTCCTACCCCTTCCTTTATATTAACGGGGGGGTTCTAGTGTGTAATAATCAGAGAAGACCTCATTTCCATGATGTGAGCTGTAACTATAGAATTATAAAGGGGTTCATAAAAATAGTTTGTAGAAACTCTAAATCAGAAGGAATCACACTGACGCGTCACTGATTATTTCCCTACGTCACGTCCTGTTTGTTATCACAGGGTTGAATTAATGTTGTTCCTGTACCTGAGTAAAAGTTTGAATCCCCTGCTGAAATAATACTCTGCTCGAGTAAAAGTGCAGAATACTCGCTTTTGATTCGGTTTCAGTGTGAACAGGAACAGAAGTGAGGTAGGAGAACTGTAGAATAATGATAAACTTCAGACACACACACACACACACACACACACACACACACACTTTTAGCAGAACCATGGAGTTACAGTTTTCTCTCCTGGGCTCAGCATGTTCTCCGTATTTGCTCATTTCAGACAGGAAGGATTTCAGTGTTAAACAATAAAACCACAATCTGCATCCACACTTGAAGCGATCATAAACCACACCATGGGTGTAGATTCAGTTTCAGATTGTTGGGGGTTTTATCCCACTCTGTGGATGTGAACATGACTGCTGTGGTCAGTGTGTTGTTATAATTCTATTTCTGTCGTTTGGATTATGAGGAGCTCAGCTAGATTTCCTTTTATTTTGAGGTGCACATCATCTAGCTCCATAACAGAAGGAATGGGTTGGGTTCCGTAGACTGGATTCTGGAAAGAAGAAGGAGAAGGAGGAATGTTATAACGTCATTGTGAAAGGAAACTCCATATCTTGGTGGAAAAGTTAATGTTGTGCTTTAATACTGTACGCTTTACGGCTGGTGATTGACTTTTTTGGCCTGAGTATTCATTTACTGATGCTTCTTACTAAGTCGTTCAGTGCTCCTCTGGGCTTTATCCATCAGCACTATCTATCAATCTTCCTCCCTTCTTTCCCAAACCAGCTGTCAGTGGAGAGAGTGAGAGCTGTGTACCGAGCTGACATCCTTAAGGAAGACTGGCTTGTTGAAACCCGAGTGGGTGCCATGCTTCAACTACTTCCTGTCTGTCGGAAAGAGAGGAAGAACTGAGAGCAGGAGAAAAAGAAAATGCAGAATAAACCCCCCTCCCTTTATCTATCTATCCGTTCAGAGTCGCAGCTATTGGAATGATAATTTATTTATGTGGCGCCTGTTTATCCCAACAGATTGGCTGTAATGTGCAGGATAGTGGAGATGACGGGGCTCGCCATCGCTCATCTGCCATGTTCGATGTCAGAAGAAAAGCTGAGAGACATTAGCGTTATGGTGCTGAGAGGAAGCTGACCCGATTTGGCCACACTGTGAAGTTCATTTAGCGAAACCTCGTGAGACGACTGGAGCAGCGAAGAGCCTTGCAATGGCATTAAGTGCGGCACGGAGACGTGAAGCGATCGCTCAAAATCTCATCACAGCCAAGGTCTTTAGAACATTTGTCACCTAATTAGGTATTGGTACAGGCCCATTAATTACACACACACACACACACACACACACACACACACACACACAGCTTTTTTTTTTGACTCAGTGTGATATTTTTATCCTTTCAGTGAACCCACAGCATTAATTAAGGTTATTTATAATAAATAAGAATAATAGTCCATTTTTACACTCGTTCACCAATTTATTGACTTTAGGATGAAAAAAACATCCTTGTTTATTTTGTTAGTTTATTAGTGTTCTGAAGTAAGATCTTAAAGACATCATCATCTCAATATTGAGACTAACGTTCGTGCATCGTGTCTATTCTACGATTTACACTTTACATCTTTATTCTTTATATTTTTTTATGAACTCGACTCGCTTATGCGCATTATTAATCGGTATAAACATATCTTTTTGCACGTCCTCCGTGTCTATAGGGGGCGCTCTAACTCAATATCAGTAGCTAATTAGCAGCATGCTTGCTAAGTGGTGTAGGAGTTAGAGTTAGCATCAGAATGTCCTTATTTTACACAAGCAATGTCCCTCATCACGCCGTGGAACTGGGTGGATGAAGACGTATAGGTACTGTATGAGGAACGTGCACGCTGATGGGATTGATATGGACAAAAGAAACAAGCTTTGGTTTTTATTTCCGTGTATTTACTCAGTGGAGTCTGGAATGATTAGGACGGTGTAAATAAACCGGGAAATCACCGGCCGTGACATGTTTAGAATACAGAGGCTGCTTGCTGAATGATGTATAGTGAGCTGGACCTCTGGGCTTCAGACCTTCTCAGACTCAGTGCGGTGGAACTTTACAAGGCCTTGCATTTGTGTACACTAACAGCTGGAAAACGACCAACCCACAAACATCTGGCCTGGAAATACAGCTGCATGCTGACGGCTAAATTCGACATTGTTTTTTGCTTAAATGAATGATTATTTTAGGTCAGGAAACAAAATAATTTTTGGCTACACTATAAATTTACATCTAAAGGAAACACTAACAGATGAATTTATCACTATTTTAACCTATTGAGAAACTGAAAGGTTCCCACACAGTGTTCTTCTCGGGTGTAAGAGCAGCAGTGGAGTAACGTTCCTCACCTACAGTCAGGTATGAGCACTTACTGCACACGGCTACAGCAGGAGAAATGCATGTGCCACTTCACAGCGATCAGGAGTTTTGGGGCTGACATGTGAGTCCACACGCAGCGCACACGCTAACACCAGGGAAGTGACAGACTGACAGCTCCTCAGCTGTCTGTCACAGTCAGGACACGCTCACACAGCCTAAGTGATTTCTTCAACATGACTGCTTTAGGCTTAAATACACGCTCACGCTTCCCTCGGCGGAAGTAACGACGCTCGCTTCAGTAGCGAGTTTGTTCATGTATGGCATTTTTTGGGCACATTTTCCGCCCCGAAAGCCTCATAACCACGTCTTTAAATAATACATACAAATTGTCATGGCGGAATCCGAACCGTCGCTAACTGAAAAACGTGGCTTATATGTGTGCCGATCGTCGAGTGCAACAACAAAAGATGTTGGAGCGAGCCGCAGAGCATTTCAGAGCAAGTCCTAAAAGACTGACAGAAGTTTTTAAAGGGTAGCAGGGGGCATATTGACTGAGCACACAAGGTTAGCTAATGCCTGGTGAGCAAGTAGTTTAAATGCTAATTTCACTAGCGCATCCCCACTCGGCCCCAAAAACAGGGGCAAACGTGTCAAAAAAAAATCCCCCCGTCATTTTTCTCCAGCTGTGCTAACTACTTATGAGACACCTGCCTGCCATATTTTGATATCAATAAGCGCTGCTTCCTCAGAGTCACCCTGTTGAATAAGAGCCCACACAAAAGCTGGCAGGCTGATCAATACAAATTGCTGCGGGTTGCTGTCAGAGACGTGGAAGAAATGGGGGGAAAAAAAGGTTTAAAAACTGTTTGACTTACAAGAAACAAGAGAGTGATGAGCGCCCATGCATGATTTGACGTGCAAGGCAAAATATTTGGATAAATCTCACCATGAGACCTTCCTGACAGGTCCATTGGCTAGCGTGTCCGCCGTTCCGATGCTCCTGACAACTCGGTGCTTTTTTTTTCCCCCCCTAAAAGGGGTATTATGCAAAAGGTATGGTCCAGTGCCTCCCATCAAGATGGCTTTTTCTTCCCAGTGGGCAAATTCTTCACCTAATACCCCCCACCTGCCAGCTTTTTGCCTGTCCTATTGCTTATTTACAAGTACCCCCTCCTGTGTGGAGCGGCTGGATAATTGCGTTGGCATGTGAGACGTAAATAATTGCCAATTTTCCTCTTATTCTTGTGCCCGGCCTCTAACTACACTTCGCCGTTGCTGCATTCTCTTCTGAAAACTATTGGACACATCTTCTGTTTTCACTTACCCTAATTGGTTACACTTGTGAGTCCTGCAGTAGGGCAGATGGAAAGGTGCCTTTTCTTCCTCATCCAACCTGCATTCCCTTCAAAGCTTACCACTGGAAGCTTTATCAATTGCCTCTGCTACTTCAATCCTGAAAGGCTTTTCGGGTCGTTTTATTGGACGGAAGCTTTTCCCCGCTCTCAGAGACGGAATAAAGTACAGCTAATTAATGCCTGATGAATCCTCAAGTGACTGTTCAGCAAAAGAGTGCACTTTTTTATTTCCTTGAAAACCCAAAAGTGATTGACATCAGGTCTTTCGTTAAGCCCCGGCTCTCAGGCCCCGCCTCCGTCTTTGCTCCGTGTTCATGAGAAGCAGGATGAAAAGCACTTCACCTTGCTTCGAGTGCTCCGTGTTTCCATGGATTTGTTGGTGGTGAGGTTTATAAAAGATAAAAAAAAATACAATAAAAGAAAAGTAAAAGCAGTAATATTTCTCACAGTACAGAATTCTGGGCCGCGGTCACCTGAAGGGAGCTGCTGGTGATGGCTGTGGATCGGTGACAGCTCTGGTTCCTCGCTTTCATTGACTTCCCGTCCCATTGATATTCCTCAAACTAGCAGCATCACTGTCAACATCAGAATCCGCTCTCGTGTGCCACAGAGAGTTTGTACCTTAAAGGCCGTGATGAATAACCTTGATTCCTCGAACCAGTCTGCCAAACTGCACAAAAAAATCCACAGATCCAAGCTGTTCTTCATTAGAAGAGCGATTCATCTCACTGCCTGCTAATCTGTATATTTTTGTATATTTGTGTAAAACCTTTGATCTGCACTTGTCATGATGATGGGCATTTTCTTTCTCTCGGTCTCTTCTTTTAAATGCATTCGAAATTCTGCTCTTTTTTCTCTTCTTGTGTTCCTAATGAGAAGCTCTCTGCACCGCTGTCAGCTCCAAAACTCGCCTCTGAAGCACATTTCACCACCAGCCTTTTGGCTTGAGATCCTTTCAAAACAGATGGATGGCTTTTAGAACTTGTATATTCTGAATCTTGCTGAGAACGTGCACCGTTTAGGATTCATCACCTCTGGATTTATTTCTTCACAAGCTCTAATCGTCTCAAAGCAAACGGCTGAATAACGCAACTAAAGAAAAATGGAATGTGACCACTGGGAAAAATCTGGCAAGTTGATAGTCCGGGGAGTGAAGAAACACAGCTCAGGAAGAGCCATCAATTGTGAAGATCAAGTCATTCATTCATCTTCAGGAATCTATTTATGTTTTAGATTCTCCTGAAAACAATTGGCATGAGGTGGGACCTGAACATCAGTGGGACACCAGTCTGTCACAGGGCACCAGGCACACCTTGGTGCCACCCATCAGCATGATTTCCAGAGGCGTAAAAACGTGTTTGGCCAGAAATTCCAGAGGAGAACCACATGGACATGAGAAGAACATGTGAAACTTCACAAAGATCCATGCTCATGATCCAGCCAATGGCCCACATTCCCCAGTCCACAGTGTGATGTAAAATCTCTTCTAATTTCCATTACAAATTCTGCGTATATGTAGATGTATTTCATGCTGAAATTGTTGATCATATTTCATTCTCTTACGAGGTTAATTTCACAAATCAGCATCAAAATTATAACAAACAGTTGGTTTTCCAAAAGCATGCTCCCCTGCCCAGTTATACATATATTAATATATCATCTGGTCTGATTAAATAGAGTAGGAGCTTACAAAAACACAACCATGTGTGAGTCCAAAAAAAGAAAAGTACAATCAATCAGGAAATTTGGAGAATTTTTCTTCCCAGAAAATATTCTGGAAATGATAATCGGTTCCTACAGCATTACCATATTCTGCTCATGGGCCCCAAAGTAACGAGAAGGGGGATGCTTGTTTGTGTCGAGTGAAGAACATGTGTTTTTAGTGACCTCTCCATGTGTAATCATCCTCTCCACAATCTACTGACTAATTATTATTTATGTGTGCTGCATGGAGTAGCATGAGGTCATGGCCCAAAGTCCTACAAGCTTCATACGGTTATTAATTCTATATCACTCAGGGGTGATTTTTGCCGTAAGTTTTGTTTCTTGCTTCAGAAAATAGATCTGACCGCGTGTCCTCTTCTGGTGCAGTTAAACAGCCGTGTTGTCCTCAGTGCTGCAGTGGGATGCTGTTTCCAATCAGGCCTTTTGTGGTTGAGTCTGTGTCTGGGAGCAATCGAGCCCTGTTTCAGAGCTCAGCCACCGCCACCCACAGCCACCCTGACACTCACCCCACCATTCACTGATGTCATTACCCTTGAAGCTTTTCCCCCTTCAATACTTCTTGTTCTGGTAAAACCGAGGCAGTCTATCACTCCGTTTCCCCCCCCAGGCACAATAAACCCTCACTCTGTTCCTGCATTTGTTGTTTAGTGAACTATTTCTGCTTTCCTCCACTCTGTATTTCTACACTGATCAAGGCGAGTTGATTGGTTTACTTATTTATCTTCTGCATGGACATGAGTCATTATCACCCAGACATCTGAGCAACATTCACAGCATGAGGCTCAACAAAGCGATCCGAATAAACGTATCACGGCTTACTGATTTCTCCTTTTAACCAGAATTAATCATTTCTCAACCACTCCAGAGACTTCAGACAAGTTCAACCTCAGACTTCAAATCTCAGTGTGGACCAGAAGTCTGACATTCTGTTGTGTGATTGTTTTTATTTCAATTATAACTAGAAATTAACGGACCCTGGTGTGTGAACTGTGAACACTCTGGGTTCCTGTTCAGAAGGTGAGGAGTTTAAACACCAGCACGACCAAGCTGCGAGGTTTGGGCTCTAAACTTCTGACCCCCGGCTTCCTAAAAAAAAGTATATGCGATCAATACGGCTTGTTTTTCTATTCTAAAAATGTAAACTATGGTTAATATGTTCACCATTGCACAAAGATACAAGTCAAAACCGTCTCAAGATGTTGGACTTCTGATCGGATGGTCATGAGTTCAAATCCCAGCTCAATACCACTGACTCTCAACTCAGCTCAGCTGTATAAATGTGGAATTATAATCTGCTGTGGATAAAAGCGTCTGAAAAAAGGCACAAATGCTGAATGACTGCATTATTGTTGATCATCTGCCTCTGGTTACGGGGGAACTGAAGAAACATCCCTAGACAGCCTGTAACACAAGACATAACCTCTTACATCATTGTGTTTGAGTATCTTTCTCAATATTAATGTCATCCTTCCATATCAAAATCCTTGGTTGAAAATAAAGACCTAGAATTGGTTAAATAAATGGAGATAAAGTGATGCTGATGTCTCAGTGGGGTTTGAAATGACCTTTATTTTTAGACTTTTTCTCCCAGTTTGGTTTTGGTCAAAGATCGGATCGATTGGGTCTCTTGCTGAGGACCAGTAATGATAGTGTTTTCAGAATCTTTAACAGTGCTTTACTGGTTTTCTGAAGCAGTCTGACCACTGAGGAGATTACAATGACTGGATCTCCCTATCGCTCGCTTCTCTGTTTATTAAATAGCACCACTAAATATTACCCAGTCATTATCCCAGCAGTGCTCTTCTACCCTATTAGCATAATTAACAAGAGTGCTTATTAAGTGTGTAACCTCGTTGCTTCACACAGCTCTCACATGCAACATCGCCTTAGCGTTCCACACTCGCTGGCTTTACACTCCCAAACCTCCTGATTAGACATCAGAGTCCAACTTTCTTCACAGCTAATTATGTGCAGATTGGATGTGATGAGTTTAAACAAGACACAAAGCCCTGGGAGGCGTCCAGCTTCACTTTACACATGTTTACAGAAAGCAGGAATTCTTCTTCTTCTCTCTCTATTTCTGCTGATTCCAAAAGGTAATTTGCCATGTCTCCAGCTCTGGAAATCCAAAAACAATATGACAGAAAGCCATGCCTTCACACCATGTCATATTAAAAGATCATATGCATCTTGAATTACAATTTCAGCTCGTAGATTATAGCTTGAAATTCCGATAAATGATGTGGCAGGAGTCAGAGGGTAATCTGAGCTTTGAAAGTCAATCTCTCAACATGTAGCTGCCAGAAACCACTCAAGATGAAGTTTACAACTTCCAAGTGTAAAACTATTTATTGGCCACTGAAAAAGAGTTTTTTCTTCAGATGATGGCTCTCAGGGTGGAGGGGGAGAGGGGTTTGTGCTGAACTAATGCAACCAGCCTGGATTGTGTGTTGTGAAGAGTCTATTAAGGAGTGAACACGGTGCACCTGGAGTCCAGATCTCTACTGGTTCCACAATACAATAAGAATGTGGGGTTTTTCTTTGTATTTTTCTCTCTCCTTATCAGCTGTCTTTCAAATCAAAGAATATCTCACAGCTTTTTTCAACATACAACAATACTTACCTGCTTCCCTCTGCCTCATAACCACTGAGTATTCAGTTCTGGTGGACCTGCGCTGAAATGAGAACATAGCTCAGTGTTCGCTTTACTGTACCACTGACTCAGGCACTAATTACTCCGTGGGCCGCCTTTTAACCCCCACACACACTCGCTTACACACATTTAGCATGTTGAAGCTATTACTCGTGCAGCGTTTGTGTGCTATCAAAAATCAAGGAAACTGGCATGAAGCAGCAGCGATCTTCTGGGAGTTTCACACACATTTTTCTTCAGATGTGACCAACAATGGTGCGGAAAACAAAAAACATCGTGAGCCGCGAGTTCTGCAGACAAGAACGGCTTTGTTTATGAGAAGGGAAATTTAATACGCTCTAAAATGAGTACAAGCACGGTGAGCAGGAAAACATCTCAAAATGGACCAAATGTACACACCTCATGGTGAACGGCTCCAGCTGCAGATCATCTCGAGTTCATCTTCTGTTTGAGACAACATGAGTGTACAGGGATCACCAAATGACAAAAAATAGTACAATTTAGTTCTTTGATTTGTGTGTGTATGTGTGTGTGTGTGTGTGTGTGCGTGTGTGTGTGTGTGTGCGTGCGTGTGTGTGTGTGTGTGCGTGTGTGTGTGTGTGCGTGCGTGTGTGTGCGTGTGTGTGTGTGTGTGTGAGGTTCTGGTATAATGGTTTTGGGATTCAAAACCAACCGCCAATTAGAACCATGTGTGCAAATGTCTGGCATGGGAAGAATCTTGTTTTGAGAATAATATGGTTGTATGTATGGTTGCATTTATTTATGAAGCAGAAACTTATTTACTTATTTATTCACTCAAAGTGCCCTAATAATAAAAGCGTTTTCTGTACATGGTGTTGCACCTAAATCACTATTATCAGCCGAGTTACTCGCATTATCTGAAGCACAGTCAATTATCTGCATGTAAGCTGAAGGATTATAGAGGCGCTGAGCAATTTTAATGATCTCATATAGAAATATTAAAATCAGCCACTATAATATTCATCCCGGATCTACACACAGACTAAAGAAAAGTACTACAGCACTGGTTTAATTCAATGCTGACACTTTTATGTGGCTTTTTCCTGCTCCGAAGTCTCATTTAGAAAAAGAAATCATACTCCTGTGGGCTTCAGGAAAATCACAACAGGTGCAAAACAACACCAATAAGACATTATTTGTCCAGGGAAAGTGTCAGATACAGTCATGCAAATACACACTGCGAATAGAAAATATTTATTTATTCAACGTGCATGGATATCCAATCGGAACATGTATTTTTAACATAAATATTTAATAGTTATATGAATATTATATACGGCACTTAGATAGAAGCAAGCATAAAGGTTAACCTTATAAAGTTTTGATAATGTGATTATACAAGCATGAGCAGTGGTGTGTGTGTGTGTGTGTGTGTGTGTGTGTGTCTTCAGAGCGGACACCTCCCTCCACAAATGGATTACTCCCTGAGAACGTGAGGGCACCAATTAGTTTTATCCATTACGGTACATCTGTGTATCCCGCCATAATTGCTCTCACAGCGGGCAGTGGAAACACTGAGTTCTGCTTGGGGTTTGTGTTACAGGCCGTGATAGTCTTCCATTTACATTAATGGGCCCCATTTTCCTCGATAAAAGCTTTACCCGTCCATTTGGTACATCAGAGCCAACTCTGCTCGGTCGTAATTCAGAAACGCAGGACGTCGGGACTCTTTTCCGTCTCCTCGAGCACCACCAAGAACACACCTTTCTGTTTTTTTGATCAAATGTTTTCCAAAACACACAGCATGTATTCTATCATATATATATTTATATTTATATATTTATAGTCCCTTTTGTTTCTTCAGGCAACTAAAAATGTACAACTCGCCACTATTAGATTAGCATAAAAACACCTTTTTTTGTACATGCTTATAATATAACAATAAAGCGTTCATGGTCAGAAAGAATGAAGAAAATGTGATCATTGGGACATGAGATTGCAAACTGCTTAAAAAAAAATCTGAGGTTTAATATCTCTCCATCTTTATTATATTATAAACAAAATGCCTCATGGTAGTATGGAGACAGGGAGTGGAAATGAAATCGCCCAGGACGATTAGCCTCAACATTTTCAGGTGATGCAATGCTTCCGAGATTCCCATCATCCTGCTTCTGGAATGCAGTAAACATTTTCAAACACTTCACATATTAGAAGAAGAGAGCATGGATTCAAGCCAGAGATGTTTGTAAATACAGCAGATGTTTAATATTAGCTGATTAATAAAAACAGAAATCAGCAACTGTGAAGAAAAGCTGCTGAATCTTGTATTGACTTCAGCATTTGAACTTTGACTGAAGAGACGAATTGGATTGAGTTGTGTTTGTAGAACACTTTTAACAATAAAGCTTGTTATAAACCAGCTGAACTGAAATAAATAGATCCAGGATACACGTACATTTGAAATTAACGCTATAAATGAAAAGATGTGACGGAAAGAATAAAACTTCCCAAGACTATACGAGGAGGAACCGAAATCTGTGACACCAGTTATATTAAATATGGTGTTAAAAAGTATGGAGATTCGCTCTGTTTACAAGAAAGTACTTTATTTATCTACATTTCCACACAATCACCTTCAAAATAGTCTCCTGCACAGCAATCCAGTGTTCTTCTGGAACGGTTCATGAAAGTCTTCTTTTCGAAGCGTCTCAAGGACCTTCTGTGATTCGCGTTGGATGATGTACACAGGACGATGTCTTTTGGCACACAGGTGCTCCCTGTGACTGTGTGTGCAGCCTTGTGCTGCCACCTGTTGGCATGTTACAAAACTAGTCTCGACTTGTCTAATCTGTGTGAGAAAAATGCATTCATGTGTCCAGGAAGTTGATGATTAAATTATTATTATTCAATTATTAAATGCTCTCTAATAGAGATTTGAGAAACAAACTGATGAACTGACCAAAGCCATCTTTATGGTTTCTCAGTGTTTCCCAGCCACAGTATTCTCATGTATCTTTAGGATGTCCATGATGAGAACGTTCTCAGGAGCAGTGAATGGTTTCCAGTTGATGAGAACTTTATTCAGAAGTAGTGGATCAGAACGGGATCATGGATTCACAGACTAGGAGGTGGAAGCTCGTCGGTTGAGGTCCTGGGTCAACGATCAAATGGTTGGTGGGGTTTAAGCCCCTGGCATCTCCAAGCTTCCACTCTTGGGCCCTTGAGCAAGGCCCTTCACCCTCTATGCTTTAGGGCTGACCCTGATTTTGGAAAAAGAATTTCTCTGTGCTGTAGTGAAGTGTTGATTATAAAGTTCAACACTTTCTGCTTTTCTACAAATTAAGACAGAACTTGTGAGATTATCATTTCAGCGTTGAAAAGTAGCTTCCTTCTTTTTTTTTACCCTGGAAGGAAATTCTTCTAGAAATTCAAGCCTGCAGTGTAGTCTAAGCATATGTTTGTAACTCACACTGTCTCATTGTCCAATCTAATTCCATAATCAGTGTGTAATCAGAAGGTCCTGACCAGTTCATAATGCTGGATCATTCATACACTGAGTGACCTGATATCAACTCTAAAACTATTCAAATGCATTACAAGTTGCGTTTTGTGGGAAAAGTGTGTTTTTTTGTTTTATTTTAATGTCTCACACACACACGCACACACACGCACACACACGCCGTAAAAGATGGCCTGGATGAGTGTGTAAGGTTACAGTACCGCCTCTGTCCAACAGGGGGTGCACATTACAAGATCATCACAGCATGAGTCAGTCGGAATAAAAAGATCACACACACACACACACACACACACACACACACTCAAATGGGAGTTTACATATCATACCTAGGAAACAAAATTATAAAGTTTTTCTTTTCATTTATACACTTAAAACATAAAGGTTTATTCTAAAGTGCTGTATTTACCCTAAACTGAGAAACTATTTTATTATTTTAAAAACATGCTTTATTTCCTTCTTAATCCAACCACAAAGATGCCTATAGACAGCCATTGTGTGTGTGTGTGTGTGTGTGTGTGTGTGTGTGTGTGTGTGCATATGCTTCCATTCACAGCAGTCATGTACGCATACCGTAATTCTGCTCATTTCAATTTTCTCTAATAAGGTCATAATTATAGTTTATGAATCTTATACTTGCCTTTAATTTGTATTTCGTGATTTCATTTGTCTGCTCCGCAACGCAATTACACCATTCAAAAGGCTCATTGTGCCATTTTTACACCATTACACCATTACAGCACTACAGTTAGATGATAGCTGCGATTATATGTTAAAGGACTCGGCCACTAACTACAGACTTTCCTCTCGCCAGGAGGCATTTAAAATTTATGTCCAAGCTTCATAAGAGACTCCATAACGTTCACACGCTTATTAGAGAAGGACTGCTGAGATTAATGTCGCTCAGACAGAGTCATGGTTTGTGTGTGATGATTGTGTGTAGTATTACATGGCAAAAGAGGCCGATATTCAGTTCATTTACGGCTGCGTTTAAAAAGCGATAGAGCAGGAGAAACACACATGTTTATAGCAAACCAAATTGAGATCATCTCAAAATGTAGTAAAGTGTGTTTTTATGTAGAAGAATTGTATTAAAGTGGTTATAAAATGGTTCAGTGCTATAAAATAAATGCAGATGTGTTGAATTCAGTACTGCACCATTGTGTCTTTCAAGGCTTTTAATCAGAATCACACATGTATCTGTTATAGAACTTGATTGTTCACTGATTCAGCACATTAGGACAGTTTTCCTTTCCTGTGTGTCACTTATTGACAAATTCTCCAACAGAACCTCGTCTTTGGCGCAATTCATCCACAAGTGCGTTTGAAGCGTATTAAAAAGGTATGCTGGATCCCTTCAGGATTGTTTTACACACCGCATGGTTGCTGGCGTGTGCTACAGATTGGTCTGTAAATAAAAAACAGATGTGACCCGTTCTCTCTCTTTTCCCCGACATCTCTCCTCAGGCCTATATACATTTCCAACTGACTGCTTCTCACAAAGTGACCTGTTCCGATGACAGATATATTTTTCAAACAGTTTCCCGGGCTTGTCAAACGATCGCTGGAGATGGATAAAGGGGTCTGGGTTGGGCTCGGTGGTGTGTGTGTGTGTGTGTGTGTGTGTTGGGGGGCGAATTGGGCTGGTAAAATTAGCCCATGCACAGTCCATTTACAGCAACACTAACACGGCACTTCAGGGCTTTTAATAATGACTTTCAGTGGATGCATTTGAACGCTGACTGATCTGTTACTGCGCTGCCTATAAACAAGAAAATGTTCACATGGCTCCACACTGACAGCCAGGATTTGAGTTAATGCATTAGACACACTGCCCCCTGCTGATCCATTACATGAGCCAAAACATGACCACACGTTCCCTCTGTGCGAGAGATCTGACCTCTGACCCGGCTCGTCCGATTCTACAGGTGACACCAGAGCGTAGGTGCTTGTTGTATTGGACGTGGCCTGGACCGTAGCCGTGGGGCAGCAGGGTATTGGACCGTCGCTTACAAAGCCATTGGCCTCTGCTCGTTGGTGTAACCCCAGTGATGGTGTAATTGGCTTCATAAAGCCTCCAGGAAGAAAGGGATGGGGAGAGGGAGGGAGAAATACGACCTGTGAATCAGATGTCTGCCCTTTGGCACTGCTGTAATGGAGAGATGAATCTCCGTGAGCTTTGCACAGCCGTCTCATTGATTGCACACGACTGTCAGAGTCAAGGCAAGTTTTATGCAGTTATTTATCTATGTGCAGTCTTTTCCTCAGTCACCAGGCTGACTTACATGTTGGGACACACACACACACACACACACACACACACACACCGTCTGCATTTGTAGGTGATGGGGGATGGGATTTATAAGCGAAGGGCTTCTAATTGATATTCCGATGATGTTTTATTTATTAATGAACTACACTACAGTTATAGAAATAGAAATAGGATCTGGAGCTGCTAAAGGTTGTGCTGTGGAATATTTCCCAGTACATTGTAGGACATAATTCACACACACTTTCACACACACTTTCACACACACACATATACACATTCACATCTAGAGGTAGTCAGGTGCAGCCAGTCATACCAGTGACATGTTTTTGGTGAACTGGGTGGAAACTAGATACCAGTTACATGGAGAAACTCTAGAGTCTGTGTATATATATATATATATATTTGGGGAAAAGGATCTCAGTTACTCTGGCACTGGTTACAACTGTGCTGAGCAGAAAACCATCTCACAATGCACATCATGTTGATCATGTTGAACCTTGACCCTCCAATAGCAGAAGACCACATCAGGTTCCACATCTGTCAGAGAGGAACATGAATGAACAGGAATCTGACTCAGTGAAACTATCTAGAGTTACTGTCAATAAATAGTATTTTATTAATCTTATCACTGCAGTTTCAGATGTTTCCTACTCGTGTCCATGTTCACCAGTGAATTCATCCACGTTCTATTCTTCATTACTCTCTTCTTCAAAATCTGTTCGAGAGTAATCAAACATTCAAAGGTCGTTTTGTTTGTCGTCCCATTTTCTTTTTCACACCCCTGAAGGCTTTGTTGAGGGAGAATAATCAGAGTGAAGATGATTGTGGTGTACACGCTCTCGCCCGCAGCACACTCGCTCCTGCAGCCTCCACCACAAGTTGTCGACAAGCCCCTCTGCTCCATGCATATATGCATAACAGCCGATGAAATTTTTATAAGTGTCCACCATTAATCTCTGTGCCATTGTTAAAAGCAGGGAATTAAAGTTTCATTCGTATTTTTCTTTCCTCCCCCCTCCATCCTCTCCCTGTCCGCCTACCCTGACTTTTAAAATATTCATCAGTGCTGAATCTCACGTTGTGAAACGCTTCGCTTCCTTCTCTGCTCTCGGACACAGGCAGGGCCGAGTCGCTGAGTTAGGCCATCTCACACACACACACACACACACACACACACACACTGTGTCCACCACCCTCCATCACCTCACCTCCTAATGACTGATCATTCACAATAATGAACACAATGTCACGGAGGAGGAGGAGGAGGATGAAGGTGATCAGCTGTACCTTCCCTTCTCACTGCTCTGGTTCCTACAGACTCTGTGTATCTTTAGTGTTTAGCGTTTACCTGGAAACCTGCATGTAGTGAACATTAAACGCTGAAGTCCTTGTAATGAAAATGTAATTATGGGGCTCAAATGATTTTTCAACTGTATATAATCGGCATTTCCATGAGCAAATATACACACTAAAGCTACAGAAGATGAATCCTAACACCTCAATGAGAAGAAAAGTAAAACTCATACAGATAAGAAGATCAAAGCATGTTAGAGATGTGTTAGTGATTAAATATGAGTTTATAGTCTGCTGATTATGTGATCAATTCTGTCCTCGTGGATGTATTTATTTATTTATTTAGTAGGGGGTATATATAAATATAAATATAAATATAAATATACACACATTATAAGATGCAAATGACCTCCAGAACCACTTCACTGTTATACACAACACTGTTCCAGTTGTTTTGTTCACCATCAGGTGTCACTATCAAGATTTTACTTATGCATGCTTTAATGTGCAAAACAATATAATCAGTGTTTAATATGTTTAATCTTTCTCTGTATATTCTTATAATGAATGCATTAATCGCTGTGTGTGTGTGTGTGTGTGTGTGCATATGAAAACTTGGAGCTGGCTGTAGCCCCTCCCCTCCGGTGTGCAGCTCACACGGCGCGCGCGTGAATGGAGAGCTACTCAGTCACTCAGCGCGAGACCGAGCGCGACCGAGAGCGTGCACGCGAGACCGAGGAGCAGAGCGGTACCAGGGTTCGGTAGAATGTTGACGGGGTCGCTGTGGGGTTGTTGAGTGTGAGAACTAGAAGCTGCTCGCGCGTGCGTGTGTGTGAGTGTGTGTGGGCGGAAGGAGAACACTGGACGAAGGAGAACTTCAGTGATGCGGTGCGTCTGATTTGGAGCTGGACAGAGGAGACAGAAGACTGAGCGCACGCGAGGAGCGGGGCAACTTTCACATGACGTGACACGCGCAGCCGGCACGGTGCTAGTCCTCCAGGCGCGCGCTCTGACTCGATCCACTGACCGGATAACGTGTTTTCTTTCCTGCTGTGTTTTTTTTCCCCCGCACGCGCGCGGGCGCGCAGAGACAGGAGTGTATTGACGCGGTTCTGTTCGGACCCGGACGTGTGCACGGGGAGGAAGAGGAGGCGCACTCATTGACAAAGTGTCCAAGCTTGTCGTTTGCACGTGTTTTTGCGTGTTTTCCAGCTCGCGCTGTCTCCACCGCGAGGAAAGTTTCCTCCTTCGCAAGTTGGAATGGATGTGAAAAGCACAGGGCTCGCCGCGCGTGCACCCCGACTCCACACGCGATATCTTTAATATCGCTCTATTACCACCAACACAATCATCTTCATCACCACCTTCATCTTCATCAGTAGGTTTATTTCCCCCCCCTCACGTGCACGGAGATAAGGCTTGGCCATGCTGCACGCGGTTGTAGGTGTGAGCTCGCGCGACGTCAGCGTGCCCAAGTTGACGCTGTGAGTTTGAATGGGAACTGATGAGCTCTGAAACGCGCTGATAGAAAACCTCGTGCGAGTCACAGGAGCTCGACTTTCCTCTCACCTGGAGACCCGAGTGAAGACTGCATGAAGACTGCAATGAGTGCTCTTATTAAACGCTTTATTTCTGCACGTGAGCTGAGCAGCATCTGATCCCAGCTCCTCTGTAGAGAGACAGAGAAGAACACCGAGAGAAGAGCAGGGAGAAGAAGAGCTCTGTGCAGTATTTCTGACTTGTTTGGATTGAGATTGGACATGATGGACAGACACTGTGGTGTCTATCAGATGGAGTTGACACTTTTGATGATGCTGTTTTGGGTCACAGTTTGGGCAGATGACAGCAAGATCATTTCAGACAGATATGCTGTGTACTGGAACAGCACCAATCCCAGGTACGCAGGCTTTTACACACACACACACACACACACACACACACACACACACACACACACACACACGGAGTGCAAAAAAGTACACACAAATAATTACACATAAAAAAAGATAATTAAATATTTAATAATTTTCAAATAAATAAACATTATATATATAATTATTGCCAAATGGCAAGTGGACTATTTATATTAATATTTAATATTTAATATGAATATTTTGTAATGCAGCGACTCTCAAACTCAGATGCAAATAAATTCCTTACTTATCATCATTTAAAAAAAAAAACATTTTTTTAATAAAAAAAGTATTAATCACAATTTTTTTATAAAGTTTATTTATTGAAGGTTTTTTTAATTGATTGAACTTTTCTTTAACTTTTGATCGGATATAAAGTTCCGCAGCTGTGAAAGCAGAAGGCCGCTAGAACCTCCAACCTCCAAAACCTGAACCTTGAACTGAACGTTTATTTATTATGGGGGTAAATTTCATTCTTCAGTTTCTCTCTTTATTGATAAATAAACCCCAAAAGATTTTGCTGTAATTATTGAGTATTTATTGATTTGAGTTTTGATCATTTACGCTCAGTTTTATTTCGCAAGAAAGTTTTTGAGAGAAATAAACGCATAATAGTTTATAATAGTTTATTTATTATTATTGGTGTTCTAACAGTAGTACAGTAGAGCTGGAACACTCATACCTGTACTGAATTACTCAACACACTCCGTTCCAACGTTTTCACACGCATACGTCATGATATTATTATTATTTATATTCCTAAATGTGTAATCTGATTCACGTGTGCAGGTGAGCAGTGCAGATCTGCTTCTCATGGAGAATCTAGGAATCAGTAGGTTTCTAAATGATCACCTAATGACAGAAAGCTGTGTGTGTGTGTGTGTGTGTGTGTGTGTGTGTGTGTATATAAAATATAAATTATAAAATATTAAATTCTAATCTCACCATCTTTTTATATATAATTTAAAATTAATCTTAATTTTTTAAAGTGTGTTTTCTGAATTCAGTTGTATTTCTCGTAGACGTTTACTCTGAGATCACCATGTGGTTCGCATTGTGAGATGAAATCTTAAAACTACCCCCATCACACACACACACACACACACACACACACACACACACACACACACACACTGTGCTTAGAGTCTTGGGCCGAGCTCCAGTGTGGCAGAAGGCTGAGCTTTTTGTCTGCAGTCTGCAAGGCTTCATATACAATCCCACATATTTGGAGTTTGACTCTGTGATGTGTGTGTGTGTGTGTGTGTGTGTGTGTGTGTGTGTGTGTGTGTGTGTGAGAAAGGGCTTTAAGTCATAAAGTTTAGTTAGAATTTTGAAATCATTGTTTTGTGGGTGTTTCTGAAGTCTTGACTCTTGAATTTGCCGTTTGGAGTGTGTGTGTGTGTGTGTGTGTGTGTGTGTGTGTGTGTGTGTTGTCTCTACTGAGGAAAGAAGTTTGGCCTTCTATTTATTTTGATTTGTAACCCGAATGAAGCATTGTAGGGAATCTTGCCAGTGACATAAATCCAGACACACGCAGCGAACGCAGAGTTGATCTACAGTTTAACTACAGTACACACACACACACACACACACACACACACACACACACATACTGTTTAGGATCATGAAATTATATTTTGAAAGCCCAGAAACGACTCCTCCTAAACTTTTGGAATTTTTTAAGTCTTAGACTGATTTTTCTCCTCACAGCTCTGACGGAACACGTGTGTGTGTGTGTGTGTGTGTGTGTGTGTGTGTGTGTGTGTGTGTGAGGAACATGTGTGCCAGGAACATTTGTGCACATGTGCGTAGATGTGCGCATGTGTTTGTGTGTGTGTCCAAAACAGAAACTTTTTAAAAAACTTTGTTTAATTAATAGACAGTAAGTGTGTGTGTGTGTGTGTGTGTGTGTGTGTGTGTGTGGACTTTTCTGTCTTCTGTCTGAGTTTATGAGGTTCATGTTGGAGAATAACTGCTCCTCACGTTACACCTGATCATGGACCTTCTGGTGAAGCGCTCTTCATGTAATGTTTTCTTTCAGGGTTTGGGGTAAAAAACACAATTTGGGTGTAGAGGGAGTGAAGCTGGGGCAGGAGGAGCACACGGCCGACGCACTCTCATTTAGTGTGAATATAATTAGTTTAAATAGGGGTGTGTGTGTGTGTGTGTGTGTGTTATAGGTTCCTGTAGTATGTTAAATTCAGGTCCGTGTCTGCTGGTGATGTAGCGTGAACTCTGTAGACATCGTTCAGTTTAGTAAATAAGCAGTGAAGATTTTATTTACACAAAAACATCAAGTTTTGTTCAAATTTGTCACATTGAACATTTTCCTGCGTATTTTTGCCTGGTTTTTTTTTGTCGCCCGGAGAAAAGAACCTCGCGAGTCCTGACACGACGTCTGTGTTTTATTTATTATCGTATATTATTGTATTTTCGTGAAGACACTCATGTACATTAGAATCATTCGAGCTGGAACTGGATTCGTGGTGGTTTTTGGTTTGTACGATCCTCTAGGTGGCGTTACACTTGGGTTTTGCTGGAACGTTGACTTCGTCCGCCATTTTCTCAAGCGTCTGAGCAGTGTAGTTCTCCTGGAATGGTGAAGCTGAACACAAGAAATGGAGCGCAGGGCTGAAGTGAGATCCAGAGAGAATCGTTTAGAGCTTTATAGACGTCACAAGCATTTTATTTCGGTGAAGAAAAGAACTTTAAAGAAATGTTTTTCCGTGTGGTGTAAAAAGATTCGTATTAAATGTATATGTTTATTAGTTTTAGTGTTTTTGTTTGAGTGGAAATCCGCTGCACGTGTAAATCTCTTATATTAAATATTTTTCGAACGCAGTGAAACTGCTGAAAATGTCCCGCACTCACGTTGTGGGTTTATTTTATTTTATTTATTTGAACAATTTTTGAAGCGGTTTTGCCGTCATCCTGCCCACGTTGCGCAAACGAACTGCACGTGTGTACTTGGGCCCTTGTAATTAATTTATGGCGTCGAGGGGGCGGTGATTTACTGTTTAATTTCTTCTTCATTGTGTGTGAAAACCATCTCCCCTAAAATTACCCACTGAGCACTAATGAGTGTTCCATCTGCTTGGAACACGACCTGCTCCCCTCAAGGTCACAAAGCATTCGGGGTTTTTTTTGTACTGAAACGGCGAGCGAGTAGCATCATTACGATAATATTGCGTGATCGAATCCCACGCAGGACCGTCACGAGAGCCGACTCGATCTCCTCTATTTCATCTGAGCCATTAAATCACTAAAAGTTTTTCCTCCTTGTCCCCAGTGGTCTCGCGCGTCTGCAGCGGTCCTGGGAAGCAGGAATGCACTTAAACGGACGTAGCGCAGGACGCGGCACGATCGCCGGTTTGTAAATTTGATTAAGTGGGAACGGCGGTCAGCAGGGTCCAGTTTTAAAAAGACACACTGCATCCTGTGGGATGGGACCCGGAGTCACGTCGGCTTGGTTTCTGTGAGACTCCGGACTATATTTGTTGGATTGCTGTATGAGGGGAATTGAGTTACAGAGCTCTGTGGAGGTCAGATGTACATTTGGCTTTAACCCTGATCTCTGTAATTCGAGTCAGGAGCAGCTTTTTGACATTGACCATTTAAAGCCAGGACGTTTCTTTTCATTTGCGAGAGAACAATAATAAAAATGGATAAAAATAAGTTTAGAAGTTGAAGGACGAATTTTATAATTGTATTTTTTTTAAACGCAGAATCCAGACTTGGCTTTTCTTTATTTAATATCGCTATCACACGTAAAACTGGACGTACAAACGTAGCAATCGGATTCTTTTTCCTCCGTTCAAACGCAAAAAATAAGAAAAGTGAATTTTCTGTTGGTATCCTGCCCCGGCCTCACGCTCTCGGACCTCTCGTTAAGGAAAGCGGTGTGTGAAGCGATCAGCATCGAGGACGAGTTCAGCAGTCAGTAATAAATAAAATAAAAAAACCTCCCTGAGAAAACACGAGTCCCAGAGATGAGTTCTGACTGCAGGACACAGCATTCATTTCCAATGTTAATCAAAGTTATGGAAATGCAGCATGGAGTCATGAGCGTCCACCGCCTCAAACCCTCAGCCATCATCGTGAATGTCAGGGTTTTTTTTTTTTTTTTTTTTTTGCTTACTGCAGTAATATTATCTGCTTGGCCCAAAATTGGGTCCGTATCGTACGTCCCACTCCTGAGAGCGAGCGACGGGCACACAGGATCATTCGAGTAGAACGTATTCGGCTTTCAGGACAACTGAAAAAAAGGGAGTCAAAGAAATTTATGAGGAGAGACTCAATAATGACGGGATGAATTTTTTTGCCAAATTGCAGCTGGATTTCTCGACTTGTTCCATCTGGGGGTTTTGGAAAAGTAAAAATATTAGGTGTAGGTTAAATATATACAGTATATATTAAATATAAGTGTATACACACACACACACACACACACACACACGTCTGATAATATTAAATTCAATAGCCGTCATTATGTATTTTCTCTGTATATTCTCATGCACTGCTTTAGAAGACGGAATAAAACTTCTGAGTTGCAGATTGTACGTTATTTATATATTTATTTATGATAAATATGAAATTTGACCCCATGCACATTTTGCAATTTTTCCTGTAATCCGCGACTTAACGCTCGCTGATAAACTCAAATCCGCTCGTTCGATGTTATTTCTTAATAAATTTCAACTGAAATGCAGATTTTGAACAAACACGTTCGTGCGTTTATTTCCTTCTGTGTTTTTATACCCAGCAACAGCAGCTACCAGCACGTCATCACACCTTCTGCACTTCTCATACATTTTAATGCGTGACCCACATTCATTTTCCACGTCGGCAGTCACGTGCACTGAGAGGACTCCAAACTGGATTTGATGTCGGTGCTCAGAGAATAGAGATCCCTCTCGCAAAAAAAAAGCGATTTTTGAGCTGTCGGAGTCCTGATTTGACAGAAAGTTGCGTCTCTGCAACGGGTTTTATTTCACTCGCATCGGGACGGGACACGGCTCTCAGCTTATCAAGCCCTGGACATGGAGTCCTGGTGTGTGTGTGTGTGTGTGTGTGTGTGTGTGTGTGTGTGTGTGTGCTTTTTCAAGCAGCCTCACGGGGTTGAGGCTTGTTTTCTCACCACTCGTCTATTCAGCGTACACTATTTATGGTGGAAAAAGTGGAACAGAGCTCTCCCACAGCTGCTTTATATGTTTTAAATAAAGTGCGAGTCAGAATCTCAGACGAGTCCAAACTGCTCTTCATCCTCCTGAGCCCCCAAGCAACCAAACGCTCTTGCATTTAAATCACATCAATATATATTTATAAAAGTTTAACTATACGTGGTTTTGTGGTTTTATCTGATGCACGGATGAGAGACGATGATGATGATGATGATGATAAAGCGTGTAAACTAAACGAGCTGAAGATATTTAACAGTAAAGAGCACTGATGATAATTAACACTCGTGTAAATACGTCACTGACAGATTTCTATCCTTTCTTTTTTTTTTTTTTTTTACAGTTTTGTACTTTATGATTTGAAACAATAAATGTTATTTATGCAGTTTAAAGTCAAAGAAGAAATTTTCGTGTAAACGGTTTGTGTAGAAATAATTGTAGAAATACATCATTTCACTGATGGTCCCTGTGCTCACGCCGACCTCTGTTTTATTTCATGGGAATTAATCGGAAAAGTGCAGTTTAACTGACGTGTAAAAGTAAACAGGGTTTTTATTTTCTTCACGTGTTTCAGTGTAAACTACAAAATTATCACCTATGTTTCTACATTATATCCAACCTGCAGGAAATCCACCCGTAATTCTATTTAAATATCAGGATTCTGGGAAATTTCCTGAAAATGAAATATTTCATATGTAAGTAGCGTCACGTTGGTTAACGCCAAAGTGTCCGAAATTTCTCAAATTAATGTATGTTGTATTTGTTTTTGTAGCTAAAATTCCAAAAACTAGGGTTATTTTCACGCTGGATTTTAGAAATGATTTTGACCTAATGTACCTGAATTAATTTTATTTTGAGGAAAGTTTTGGACTGTGATAAGTCGATTTTTGTAAATATTCATATTAATGATTACTTAATTTATTTTTATTATTCAAGAATGCTCCATTTATATATATATATTATTATTATTATTATTATTTTATATAATTGTGTACATTCTTTGGACAAAGTGATTTATAAGAAATTAAATGAAATAAATTTTAAATGTAAAAGTTTATTGTTCGGTATATTATTATGATTTTAAAACTTTCTCGTCTTGGCTTTGAGATGATAGAATTTTAAATGTTAGATGTTCTGAACAATTATTAAACATTAAATAAACACTCTGTGGTCTAAAAATCAAATTGAGTAAAAATCCTTCTAATTTAACACAAAGATTTTTTATTCCAGCTGATCAGCAGCAACTCGAGTGAAATATTAAAGTATTTGTTTTGTAGTCGTTTCGGTTTCTTCGTATTGGGTTATGAATTTGAGCTGCATGGACTCCAAGTTAATGTAAATCTTCTGGTCCATTTTAGATCTGATTGCTCACAGTGATGTCTGATCACACGCTTCATGTTTTGAGATCATTTGGTCTGAAGGACACTTTTGCTTGCTTTTAAACGAGATCTAAAAATAGTACAGAATTTTGAGTAATATTTACGTATTATAATATTAACGCTATAAAAAGCTTTAAATGGAAAAACAGTTCTGGGCCGCACTGTGTGTATTTTTATATATATATACAGTATATGTAGGCGATCTTCACAGTGGTCACTGCTCCACGTCCCACATGTTCCTGGCTTGGCGTGAGAGAGCGAGTGTTTGCTTTAGCACAGAGCACAGTGAGCTTCGACCTTCAAAACAACTGGAGAAAAGTTTGGGATTTGGAGAATGCAGGGAAGCCTTGGAGACGTGTAGCAGTCCAGTTCACCTGGGAGTTTCTCTCTCCTGAATCACAGACGTGTCAAACCTGTCATTCTTTCAGAGCCAGAAGAAACGCTGTTTTCTGGAGGTTTGATGTGAGATGGAGGCTCCGGGGTTATGGGAAGGCTGAACTGAAACGGCCGAAGCTTTTCCCTCTAAAAACACTAAGCGTACAATCAGCCGTGGACTCCAGCTGGGACGGGGTTTGATGTACAGTTGAGCTGGACGGTCACACAAACCCACACACTCCTGAGCTTCACCAATTCAGCTTTTCTCCGGTGTTTCTGTATCTAAACAACTGTGTGTGTCTTACAGTCACACTCCTCAATGTGGCAGGTGTGTGTGTGTGTGTGTGTGTGTGTGTGTGTGTGTGTGTGTGTGCGCACGTTTGTGAGTGTGAGCTGCTTCCTCATAGTTGGCACACAGTCGGCTTATTTTTCAGCTTCGACCAAAAAAGAAAAATATGAAATAGAAAAGAAGTTTGTGTTTTCGGAAATGCAGCCCTCAGGATTTACCCTCAGGTTTTTTTTTACGATTTATACTTTAATGCAAATATAATTTAAGGGAGTTTTTTTATTAAATGAATTATTATAATTAGTATATGAACTCAATTAATTTAGTAAATACGTCTGGACTGCACAGGAAAGCAGCATTTTATTTAATTAATTTAATTTATTCTGCACAGTAAAGATTTCTGCAATTAGAATTACAATTTTATATTTTATTACGATTCTTAAACACATTTCTATTACAAGATCAATAGAATGAGACTCTCACAGTAGTGTTGTTTAAAGATTAATTAATCTCGAAGATATTTTGAGTAAAATAAACAATTTAATTAAATTGAAAACAGGGTACAAAAAATATATATATATAATTTTTTTTTCAACATTTTAAAATGCAAAAAACATAATGTAAAATAATTTTTCGGTCAAAACCAGAATAAAAAAATCACATAAGCACATTGTAATAAGTCCGTTAGTTTTATCGGAACGCAGCGTCGGTTCTGATGACATCATTGCGCATTTTAGATTCTCATCAGATCTCCCATCCAATCGAATGCTTTCTCGAATCTCTCCACGATACAGTACGGTTTAACCCTGCGAGTCTAACAAGGGACCCGCCTTGACTTCCTGTTTCAGTAGAAATGGTACCAACACGTGCACGTTCTGAGAGACTTCACGTGGACTTTGTAAGTACGACTTGCAGGAGAAATCTTTCTCCATGATTGTGGGCTGAATAGCAGTGAAACGTGATGATTTGACTTGCTGTGGTTTGAAAGGAATAAACACAATGGGATTGTTAATGGAAAAGAATGAGTCTGAGAATATTAATATCCTCTGTGACCGATGCGTTTATAACCGCGCTCCTGCGTTGCGTTATAACAGTGGCACGTATACAGACAGTCGCTCCTACAACGCAGCTTTACTCGATCACGTGATTGAAGAAAAACATGGCGTCGCTTCCACCTCACTGCTGGAGAATGTAATTAAACTAATAGCTTTGATACTTGAAATTTGATTACGGCGTAAGTCTGACTTTTTTTTCTCCCTGTAGACTCGGTTTCTTCTCGTTATCAAATTACTTAAGTGCATGTAGATGCATCGGATTATTGACCATTTTTGACCAGTTATCTGATTGTGTTTGGAACACGTAAACACACTGTTGCTGTCCTGCACGTTCTGTAGCTGTGACCGGCGGTGAAGAACATCATGATGGAGGAATATACGCTCACCAGATGCTTTTGTATAATTAATCGTTCATGCGATCATCTGATCATCATGCGGTGTCATGAGGCACAAAATCACACACGGACTAGTAAACAGCTTCACACTTATTGGGCAAAGAAGTGACCTTGGTATCAGAGGAACCTCCTCAGATTCCCATACTGCTCTCTCTTATCAGTCGAGGTGGTGCGGAAAACTAAAAACATCCAGCGAGCAGCAGATCTGCAGAAAAGTCTTGTTGATGAGGAACGGCACAGGAGCCTTGTTTAATCTGACAGGAAGGATTAGAAACTCATAACCACTTTTTACAACAGTGGTGAGCAGAAAAACATGGCAGGATCAACATGTAGAAGCTGATGCTTTAGTAGACGGATTAGAAAAACGCTTCGGTTCTGATTAAGATCCGCCTGCTTTAATCCCAGGTATTTATTGGACTTTGTGTCCTTTTACGGCATTTTATTTAAGAATCTTTTCTCTGCCTGGTATTTTTCCTGGTTTGTTTACATGCAGCATGTAGTGGAAACATCTGCTCTCCGAGAGCAAGGTATGGAAATAAATCTTATTGGTGAAGGTCTGTGTTTGGCCCGTCGCTATCTGTTGTTGACTGAGGAAACTCTGTAGAATGTTTAGGTGTCATAAGTCACGTTTAAGAGCTTCCTGTGTGGACCAAATGTCTCGAATATATAATGTAATGACTCCTATGTTGTGAATGTTTTCTTGAAACGAGCAGAAAAAAGCTGAAGCTGTATTAGAGTATTATACGTTTTCGAAATGTTTTTTAAACGTTTTTTTATATTTCCCTTTAAAGCAGAAGCGCTAAGAGAAGATCTGAAGGCAGCTTGTACGCTTGTCTGCTGTTTATAAACGTCCTGCTTGGGAAAGGAACCTGGGAGCAGAGCGTCAGCACGAACACCAGGCTGTGATCTAATACAGTAATATAGCAGAACAATTTGTGAACTTGCACTCGGGGACACGATGCTGTGTTCACTCTGTGTTCACTCTGATTGCTTGTTAGGAGCAGAAATGCTCTATAACTCACCCTAAATGTGTAGGTGAAGTATTCAGGCCATCAGGACCACAGCTTGAAGCTGTGAACATTTCAGAGTTGCTTCAGACGGAGAAACCGAAACGTTTAGCGAGACGAGAAAGTGAAATGTAAATCCTGTCAGTGGCGTCATTTCACACGCAGCATTTCAGCCTTCAGAGTAACTTTACTTTACAACAGCAGAGCAGTTACGGCTAAATGGAGCCAAACACTATTAATGAGAAGCATTTAAAGAAAAACTGCGAACTCCAGCAGAAACAAAAGAACGGCAGCGTTTAGAGAAGAAATAAACTGCACCCACCGAGAGAAGAAACGCTTCGCTATCTGAAAAGAAACTCGAAACAACCGGCAGAGTTTAATCTCAAGTGTGTGTGTGTGTGTGTGTGTGTGTGTGTGTGTGTGTGTGTGTGTGTGTGTGTGTGTGTGTGGATTTAGGATTCTCATCATCATCCAAGACACTAAATAAGAACAACCTTCATGACATGATACACACTAGAAGTGTTAGCTAGAAACACAGCTAGCTAGCTTCACCAGAACCTTTCACAACGTTCTGATTTGGTACAGTGTTTATGAAATCGCAGCTTCAGGAGGAAACGTTCTGACGATTTAAAAGTGCTGATGTTCTAATCCTTTGCTGTAAATGTCTCGTGAGCATCTTCAAACAGGAAGCAAAATATCAGTTAACTACACAACTAACTGCTCATCATCAGCACCAACATCAATAACTCTTACCTCTTCGGTAATCGATGTTACTGGTCAATGAGTTCATCCACAATGGATGGCTAAAAGTATGTGCACCCCTGATTATCACTCTCGGAAGAAGAACTCAATCCGGATAAATTCCGCACTTTACTGTTCACTGAGGTTGAGGACGTCAGGGTTCTGCGCAGGACACATTAGAGTTCTTCCAGGTCGATCTTCACACCTTCATGTAACTCGCTTTGTGTACAGGAGAATCATCATCATCCTGGAACACTGTTTGGGAATATTAGTTCCAGTGAAGGGATCTGCTGTAAGTTTTACCAGAAATCAACTGCATACTACAGATCTTATTTTGTCCTCAAGTCCAATTGAGTTCACGTGTAGATGTTAAAACTGTGGAGGGATCGATCGCTGTTTTAGAGTCTGAGCAACAGGCGTTTTAATACCGAGTCCAGTTTGAATGCAGACTTCAGTATAAACTGCAAGTCACATCATTACAACAAGTACAGGGCTTTCAACCACATGTTTACCAGGTGTTCAATTTGACAAACGTTTGCCATCTGAGATTACGGATTGATCCGCGCTCACGCTCTTGCGCCGGCCAGGAAACGCTAAGTGTTATTTCTGAGTGCTACAGATACAGAAGAGAAAACGAAATCCATTTTCACCTGTAGAAAACAGAGCAGAATCTAAATTTAGCCCCAATGCCAAACTCTATCCAGCAACTGACACGGGATGTCGAATATTCCAGCGAATATGATACTTTTCAGATTCTCCAGCAGAACATGCGATCCAAAAAAAACCACAACTTGCAAAGCAAGCCGTTCTCCTTCCTCTTCTGTGTGTTCCTCAAACCAGAATACTGCAGCCTGGGCTCGGGTTAATCCACACCGGACCGCTGCTACAGGTCACCCTGTGATGATAAACTGCCCTCTCACCTCTGGGTGATGGTGGATTCAGCTGAACATCTGGATATGGGGGGATTATAGAGCTTGGATAGTGAGTTTAAACAGGATTAGCCATTCCAGCTCAGGTGCTGCACTAATAGGATTAGAGAAGCCCTTTTCTTGTTCATCCTACTGTAAAGACAAATTACAGGCCATAAAAAACAAAGAAGTGCTTCGGCTATGTGCAAGAACTTTGAGGAAGTGCCAACATTGGAGTGGCATCAAGTGCCTTTGGTGTAATATAATGTATAATAATAATAATGGAGCTGGGGTTTTACACGCATTTGTCTTGATGATTGATTCAAAATCGAACATTTTGGCTTTTGTGCATTAAATAGTTCCAAATGTAATGTGAAATATAATTTAAAGAGTCACTACAGATCACCTTCCTGTGGAACAATTATCGATTCTGCTGTTCCTCAGCTACGTTACTGTAGTGAAAAAACGTCTACAGGATAAAAGATTTAAAAAAAACTATTTAAGATATTTTGAGATTTTTAAGATGTATATGGGAGGAGTGTGTGTGTGTGTGTGTGTGCGTGCGTATATATAAAAACACATATCATAAGGCATGAGGTGTGAACCCTCAGAACCCTGTGAATTGGGGTGTTGGAAAGTGTGTTCCATTGCATTAACATAGCTGTTTACTTTCTGGCTGAAAAGAGTCAATGGCCAGAAGGAGGATCGCAGTCTTTTAAGAGGCTGAAGAGAAAACCCACCCTATAGAACTATATCTTTAATTCCAGGATTTACTCTTGAAAGGAGAAACTCCTCCAGAAGGCTTTAAGGTTCCTTGGTGAGCTTTGTTGGTCTCCATGGGAGTGAATAGTTGGTCTGGATTGACGAGGGCTACGTATTTGGTTCTCGGAGAAATCTGCAAACGGACCAGTTGACCTGTTCAGCATCAGTTTTCAAAACTAATCAGACATTTCAGATTTCAGGACCGTTGATATCCTTATTGCGAGAAATCCCACGCATCTGTTTTCACGCTAGTCTGGCTATCTATTCCGTTTCTGTGCATCCTCTGGATATTCTTTTTCATATCTGTTCATAGACAAATAAGCATGTGTATGCTGTAAGCATGACATTTGTGAGTCCCAGAGCCCAGTCAGAGTCGTCCATAAACTATACCTCGGTGCACACAATTACCAGCGTGCACAGAAAATAGCCTCTCAGCCTTGCATGTTGTTTAATAGTCATGCGTGTTGGTATATTTTTTCTCTTCTCCAAAAGCTTTTGGCAGCTGTCTGGGTAACTACTTTGCTCACCAGGTGTCCAAGCACTTAGCGTTTTTTTCTTTTTTTCTTTTCAAAAAGCCACTGTCTGCTATCTCAGCGTCTACTCGGGACAGGGAAGAATTTCACGGCTCATTATCAGCATTCATAACCACACCTAAAGCGAAGGACTTTTCAAGATGTGCTTTTTTAAATGGGTTTCCTATGATGAACTATCCATGGAAAGAGCTTTCCAGAGCCAACACCCATCAGCGGGTAACGGAGATGGTTTAGGGTGACTGGAGGACAGCTGTACCAAAGTGGAAAACTGCTAGGATGAAAAGGCCTGGTGAGAAGACAGGAAAGGCTGAAACGGTTGGATTAGCTTCGCGGGTGAATTTTAGATTAGCATGAAGAAGCGTAGCTGTAAGATTATCTCATGGATTTTTTCTTCTCTGTGCAGTTTGTCTTAATGTTCTGATTGATACTCGTTCAGAGTTTTCCAGAGGTCGTGATATGTCGCTGTTAGAGCAAGTTGTTTTTCAGTTGTGCACAAAATGCAAAAGCGAGATACTTATGCTGGTCTTGTGCTCCTGCTCGAGTCACTAAAGATCTTCTCCTTTGTCTCGGGTTCTTAGTTCTAGTTTATTTCTATAAAACTTTTCATAATGGACATGGTCTCAAAGCAGCGTTAGAGTACATGAGGATTATAGAACAAAAAATCTGCGTAAAAGTGAATTATGTGTGTTTCAAGCTTTATTTTTCCTCTAGAAGCTGAAGACGAAACTACGTTCATGCGTTTTCTTGCTACTTTCGCAAGGGAGGTTACAGGACCTGATTTCAAGCAGGAAAATTTATTTTGGAAGTAAAAAATTCCAGGCCGTCGCCACCATAGGAGGGGCTTCGAGGAACCGTTCTCACCGTTTGAGAAAAATGACACTTCCATGTTTTCTATTGAGTAGTGAGTGGACGGTTGGTGTTGCATCAGTGTGGAGGATCAGGACCGACCTACAGGTGGAAATCGCAGTGACCAGGGGCTCGGTGTAATCTGCCTGAGGAATGGGCAATTAGGGAATCCTCGGAAGCACCAGGCGACTGAACTCTTTGTCGCTCCACATACAGGGATTAAAGTGACTGAGAGAGACTCCACTGGAAGAGTCTTTTCTGCCACATTAGCTTTAGCTAAAAGGATTTCAGTGGTCCAGCAGTCCATCCCCTCCACTTCCACCTCCCATTCCTTTCTTGCTCCGTCATCCCTGTTGGAGTCGCAATTAACAGGAGTTCCCATAGAAAGTGGATTTGCTGACTCAGTCCACAGCGTGTGGGTTCCTCAGGTTCACGTTTACACTCTTCAGAGGTGTAATTAAAGCAGAGACAAGACTCAGGTATGGGGACACGACGAGGGGAGCTGAAGGCTCTTTGTTCACGCTTTCTTTCAAAGAAACTATGACTTGCTAGCTGAGCCGGTTTGCATGGCTGATCAGCTTGAACAGCTTTGGAGGATGTGGATGGTCTCCGTGTGTGTGTGTGTGTGTGTGTGTGTGTGTGTGTGTGTGTGTAACCACTAAAAGTGCAGTGGGCACTCGGATCACTTCAAAAGCCCAGTCTATCAGACTTACTTGTGTCTAATGTGGCGGTTAAAGAAGAATGCACTGTTAGTCCATCATGTATGGATTATGTGTCATGGGAACACGAGTTTACTTGAAATGTATACGCAGGTAGCAACGAGCCGCTCAGCAAAAGCCGTATCAGTGTTCCCGTAATATCCGCTCTGCACCATGTATATCGATTTAGAAATGAAAATCAAGATCGTAAAAACAGTCGTTGTGTTTAGAGCACGTGCCGTAGCACGTATTCGTCTTTCTGCGTTCACGTCCGTGTCAGGTTTCACGTTGTTTAATAGGGCGGGTCGCGCTGGAACACAGCAGCAGGCTGCTTAATGCTGCCCTTAATCTCTGCGTCTCAGGAGGGCACTGTGCCCGCTCTCTCCTGCCTGTTTAGAAGAAACGCTCTCCTAGCACTCTGCTAAGTAGCACTCAGCCTGCATGGACAGGAGAGATGGAGAGTATTAGAACTGCCTCAGGCCTTCACATCGTCTTTAATTGGTTGCCCAGTTCGTGTTGGAGCTCCGCTGTAAAGCGCTCGGGGTCCGTGTTGAATTGTTGTGTCATTTTTGTGTCCCTGGTATTTATGTATCCAGCGTTTTGTGCTGTTCCAGCGAAAAGTTTATGAAGTTGTTCTGCGTGAAAGTAAAGCTTCCTTTATTGTTGCAGGTTCAGATTCTCCAGGCTCCTGATTGGCCCTTGGGGGGTGTGGGGGAGGGGGTGGGGGGGGGTGTATACAGTCAGCTATTTGAAACGCTATAAATGTTGCTGATTGGCTGGTTATAATAATAATTATATTTTAAATTATTATATTACAATAATTATTATTATTATTGTCATCATCTTTCTTTTATATAGCGTCTTTCAAAGTCACATCTCAAAGTGCTTTCCAAGAATAAAAAATACAATAAATAATTAAAATAAACATAAAAAAAAAAAAAAATCGAATGTTTTTCAAAAAAAGTAGGAATTCAGAGCAGATTTAAAGACACTAAAAGATTTCATTCTGCAGCAGTTGGTCAGTGAATTGTTCTTTATGTTGTGATTAACACGTCATAGTTTGTCACGTTTATTTTGAGACGTTAAAGCGGCTCTAAGCATCATTCGTTTTGACATCCTGTTTATCCTTTTTGTTTGAAATGATTTAAACAAAATCTGCTGCTTGACTTTTCTGTGATTGAAAACGCAAAGGAACAGATTTAATGTAGTTACGAATCTCTGACACTGGAGACTCATTCCAGAAATGATGAAGAAACATCTCCTGACTTTAAGCTGCACCAGATGTCTCCTGGCTGTTGTGACGTTATGGCCCGTGTATCGGTGTATAACTTCTGCTTTTTTGCTTTTCTTTTCATATTTTAAGTAACAATAATAAAGAGAAAGGCAGAGAAAAGATGCTGAAATAATAATAACAAAAAATAACTCAAAACCTTCTGACCAATCAGAGTCAAGAATTCAGAAGCGCCAATAAGCTAAATAATAATTATTCTCAAATCTTCTTTCTTTCTTTCTTTCTTTCTTTCTTTCTTTCTTTCTTTCTTTCTTTCTTAATTATTTAATTTAACATAATTTTTCCAGATTCAATAAAAAGTTTATTTGTGTTAATGTAAAAATAATTGTAATACCTATAAATATAAAAAAATGCCCTTTAACGAGTTCAGATCTCCGCCGCTGATTAATGCGCACTGATTTACAGCGAACACGTGTGCGTGTACAGTGTGTGTTTCAGATTCGTCACGTGTGTGTCGGGTCTTTCTTCCTCTCTGCTTTTTCCGGACCGAGGGCTGGGCTGCGTGTCAGAGGGGTGTTGGGAATCTGAAATCTGATCCGAGAGCTAAGAAAATTCCATCACAGGCGTTGGCCAGGAACCCGTCAGGAGCACAGTGGTGTGAATTATCGTCCTTCTACCGCGCGGCCGGCGTGGGTTACACAGGTAGCCGTCGGTCCCGCAGCGGGCATCTGTTGTTGCTCGAGTTTCTCTGATGCTCACAGTGGAGCCCAAGGGGAGTCTTTATTAAGAGCATTTTCTCTGGCTAAAACCTTAACAGATTGCTTATTGATTGGCCGTGGAGCCGTACCATTAAAGAAGAAGAAGAAAATGAAGGGGGAAAAAAAATCCACTTTCAACCAGTGTCCTGTGCAGCATTTTATCTTCTGCACCGTCGCAATATCCACTTTCTGATACGTTTCCTCACATCCTGTTACTGTACAGGTGCAGCACTGCTGCTCTCATTTATCACACTTTGTACTGTGTGTGTGTGTGTGTGTGTGTGTGTGTGTGTGTGTGTGTAAAGAGAGAATTATATGATGCATGTTACGGTGTAAAATCTCGCCCTGTTCATGACATCATCATGTCCCTCGTTCACGTCGAACTTCTAGTTGTAGATTAAACGAGTAACTGACGAGTCGGAATGTTTGGGAATTTGTTGGGAAAATGTTCTGGTGTGTATGTGCTGAGCAAAATCCGATACGGCAGCTGTGAAAATACCCAGAGTGTAAAAGCAAACACAAAGCTGTAAATACAATATAAAATGAGTGTGTTTTTACTCACATTCGTTACTGACCTTTTTTCCGACACTCTTTCTTTCCTGTATATTAATTGATTGACAGGAAGAGAGGAATGTTGACTCCTCCCACTTAGAAAAAAGGATCAATTTGAGATCACTCTAAAAACAGAAATGTGTTATTACAAACAAATCGCTATAAATCCAGTAGACAAGGGGGTGGAGTCAGGCCAGGGGGTGGAGTCTCAGACATGGGGGTGGAGTCAGACATAGGAGTCACTTATCCAATCTGAAACAGTAACATACACATTCATACAGAGTGACTGTGAAATTCTTTTTACGACTGTCCAATACTGAAGAAATGTAAATAGAATATAAAATTTTAATAAAATAAAAATATTGAATATAAACTATGCAGTAAAAATAAATAAAAAAAAAAAAATACTATAAGATTTACATACAAAATAAGACAAAGTTCTTGAACTTTTGGTCTGACTCCGCCCCCTGTTCTGACTCCGCCCTCCGGTTTGACTCCGCCCCCTGGGCTACTGGTTTTGCCGTATCTGTGAGCGTTTTTTAATCTGTTTATATTTTTCCGTATTAAATGATCACAATTACACTGTAATCCATCAGCATACAGACTATAACACCACTTTTCTTCAATAATTCAATCCGAATCTTTAATTATATATTTCTTTACTGAGCATCATCACTGCATATGAAATTAAGTTGCTCGAAGGTCTTCCTGCATCGTACAGTCGAATCAGCTTCGAGCGCATTTCCTTCCTTTTATTACTTTTCATCACTGTTATTGAACGCGCTTTCTAACACAAATTCCAGCTCGAGCAGCAGCAGGAACAGCAATCCAATTTATAGTTCATTAACGAGAGCGTAATTGGGCCTAAATGATAATGTGGCGCGACAGGGGCGACCCACAGGGCCGGGTTTCCTCACCGCCGCCTCAACACTCCTAATAAAAGTCATGAAGGAGCGGGTAATTAGCCAGTGAGGTAAATAAAGGTGTATTATAACAGAGAACTTTTGCTCTTGTTTATTTTTTTTATTACTCGAATGGAAAACTTGTAGACGCTTTTCATTCCTCTGAGAGCGAACGCTGGAGCTGAACGTGGCTGATGCTGCTCATGGAAGGTCACAAACAGCTTGTATCACATCCTGGCTAGAAAGAAATCCCATTCCCGGTGTGTTTTTAGCATTCTTTTTCTAACTTTTCGATGGGATGTTGTGCAGGAACGTGGTAAAAGGCAGCGCAGTAACCACAGAGTTAATGGGATTATGTAAATTGGAGTGCTCTTAAAGGACCCATTTGAAGTGGTTAATGGAGATTATGGAAATGGTTCAGCGACTACGGAGCTCGGAGTGAAAATGAAAAGGCTGCAGGAAGATTTTGGGAAGTCCGGGGCGATGGCCACAAATAAATAAATAAATCGAATAATGCAATAGTGAGGGTTTATTCAGTTCCTCCAGATCAGGAAGAGTAAAAGGTGGAGCTTCACTGAGATGAATTGACTCTGTGCTTTTTGAAATGTATTTTTGATCACAGTTTTACAGCCTTTACAGTATTTACAATAAAATAAATCACTGGCAATGAAGAAAAAATCGCTCAGAGGAGCTTTTACATCTACTGAACAATCCAACACTCCTGATTCCTTTCTTCCGGTTTGGTGTGTAACGTGAATTGGCTTCACGTGTGAACCGTTACTCGTATTTAATTCTGGGGTCGTTAATTTGATGTTGAAGTTTCATCCAGACGTTAATTTCAAGCTTCTTTTTCTGATTGTAGACTAAATGATGGCACAGGGAGTCGTCTCAGGAACTCCAACAGCAAACCTGTCAGGATCTGGATTTATTACCTACAAATGCATCATTTTATTTCATTTAAACATCTTCGAGTGAATCACTTCCTGCTCCTCGAGGTCTAAAAGAGCTCCGGCGTAACCACAGTGTTTATCTTTTATATTCAGATTGAGTTTTTTTCTTCCACATCGACGCCACTGTGGTGTAAACAAATCCAGAGAGGGAATAAAATATCAGTTTACCTGATTACTCCGCTCCATTACCTCCTGACCAGAGCGAGCGTAAGCAGTTCACCCCACTGCACGTTGGAAACGCCGCTCCGCTCCTCTCCTTTAATTAAAGCTATTTGCAGACGTTGCATCGGCCGGACTCTCAGCCACAGATTGAAAAAGGTCATTAAACAGACTTTGAGACGACAGTGAAACCCAGCAGTTCTGAGGAACCGATCGATGATTCTTCAGCCTTGGATTTTTCCATAACGCTGTTCTTTTCCTCCTCGTTGAAGCCGTTTTGTCGTCATTTTGTTTCGGTGATTTATTTGGCAACAGATCTTTTTATTATTATTATTTACCGTGAGTTCCCTGGTGCCGTGCTCCAAGGTGACGTTCATGGGTTTCTTATTGTTTTTGTTCCCGAAGCGAAGGTTATAGAGCAGGTTATTGAAACATAAGTCAGATTTTGTAAAAAAAATCTTGCATGTGTTTTATTGCTGCAATAACTTTTAATAATATAATATTCTAGCTGCAGGAGGCAATCGAGACGAACACAAGAACAAGAGTCTGGAGGAAAGGACACATTTAAACAAAATTTCTGTGTGTGTGTGTGTGTGTGTGTGTGTGTGTGTGTGTGTGTGTGTGTGTGTGTGCGCGCTTTACATGGTAGATGATGTGACGGGCTAAACATCTCTCTCAACACTGCTTTAATTAGTCACATTTGTACGTGTTATTACCAAACCTCGATTCTGATTGGTTCAGAAGGTCGGTTTGGTGTAACAGGAGCTTCTGCCAGCTGTCTATCAGATCTTCACTTTGAGTTGTTATATGTAAGTAACAGCTGATTGAAAGAGACTCGTAAGACTGAACATTTATCCGATCTAATCACGATAACACAAAAGTCTGATTGTTGACCGATATGAAGATTGAAGTTCAGTCTCCGAGGTTTTTCCACCAGGAGAAAGTCCTGAACGTGAAGATGTTTGGAAGCCAGACACATTTTTTTGGCTGCAGTAATATTTGCATCTCCACAGAATCTACTGTAATACGTCCCGTCTGTATTCGTGTATTGTTTCTCGCGTTATATTTTTTAAAGTTAGCCGTGCTGCAGCGATTGGACTCGTGTGAACTAGGACTAGCGCAGGTTTGGTTGTAAATTCTGGATGTTCTCTCCATCAGAACACGGTGGAGGAGAACGTGAACGTACAGTGAGAACAGGATCACACAGACATGAGCACATTCAGTGTTGGAGTATTAAAGCAGGAGCGCATTTGAAATTTAAAGTCTCTTCGGACTCCTCGATCTGTCAGCCTGACTTCACCCCAGGAATGATGAATCAAACTTTTTTACCCGTGAATAAAATCCCCCTCTCTCTCACCCCCGAGGCCGGAGTTTGGGCAGAACCTGAAAGGGCAAAGTAGCAGCTTTATATGTCTCACCATCACCTGTAACGCTGAATACTGATGGCTTTGGTGGAGAAAGAATGCAGTAGATAACAGCTGCCTGTCAGCCTTCACAATCACGGCGGCGTGTTTTAATAAATAAAAGGCAGAACGTTGTGTCTGCCTGAACAAATCCCTCCATGTGCAGGGCAACTCCTGAAGATTTTCACTCGTGGACTCGCTCTAGGCTGGAATGATGGGAATAACGGCCAGCGCTCGGCAGGAGAAAGTCCTCCCCGACTCCTGTGACTTAACTCTCATTTTCTATAATTGATATTGAAAGCAATGAAGTGGACGAATTGCCATCAGGGACTCGGGGACCTGCTCCCACCCCCACCCCCACCCCCGACCCTCGATCTTTTTTTTTTTTTTTTTTTTTTTACAGCCGGGCCAAATGAGATAGATTTAGGAGATGGAAGAGTATCTTAGCATTAATGTAGTTCTACTTGAAATTGCAGGAATATATTCCAGCCAGCTCCATTATGGCGTCTTCAAAAGGAAAAATAATGACCTCCACATTTCGGTTTGAAATTGAAAATCTCTCCCATCTCAGTCATTACTTAAACCATTCAATTTTGTATCGAACCGTCAGACTTTTCTTGGAATTATGCGGCGTGGATGAGTTTAGCAGAGACCACGCTGCTTTCAGCTTTCAGCAGCTCTTGTTTTTTTATGCTCTCTGATGCATTTTTAGTTTTTTACCTTTTTTTTGTTTTTTTTGGGGCCTTCCTGTATTTTTACTTTGTCTCCACTGAAGCACCTCTTTCCCTCCCGGAGGAAAAAAGAAAAAGTGTGAGGGAGTGAAGGCCTTGAGAGCGAGAGCTGTATGAGAAAAGCAGAAAAGCTGATGACAAATTGCACACGGATTGATAGCCAGCATCTTTCTCTCTTTCCCTCCGTTTCTTCCACCCAAACCTGTTGAGCTCCATACAGGCCAAAGCCGCTTTCATGTTAACAAGTGCTCCCAGGTGGGAGTTGCCATGGAGATTTCCCGCAGCTGCCGTGGCGACGCGATCGGGGCAGAATGGAAGAGGCTGTTCCCCACCCCACCCCGTCTCCCACCCGTCTACCCCCGTCTTCCCCGTCTCCCCCTCCCTCTTTCATCCCCATTTTGATTTGTACCGAAACCGTAGCTTAACCTCGTAAGTCCTGGAAATAAATCTGGATTTATTTATATTTTGGATGCGTTTATGACACGATGGTGTTCGATGCGTGTAAATTCAGAGGCGGACGTGTACAAAAAACACTTGAGTTATTGTGTAAGTTGTAGAGATGTTGTTTGAAGATCTCAGGAAGCGCTCTGTGTTCTTTCTGAAGCGACGTCGGGGCTTCTGTAGATTCGGCATGGGGTCGTCACCCGAACTGCCAGGAACCCGGGTTCTTTTCTCGGCCCCTCGGCTTCTCCGGACGTCCTGTGTTCTAAAACGAGGCAGGAGAAAGACAGAAATATACCAGTTAAAAATGTGAAGAATCCTGTGAGCTCCACTTATTTATTTACGTTCCCACTGAGATGTTGAGGGAAAGATCTACCTCCCGATGTGTTCGGTGTTTAGAAGACAGGCGTTAAGATCAACATGCGCGAGCCAATTTCCATCCTGGCAGACCTTCTGCTCACATGGCACCTTTTTCTCCATGCGCTCTAACCTTGTTCTGCCCAAATCACAAAGTAATTCACATGCTCCGAGCTGGGTTTCGGGGGAGTGTGAGAGTACCGGAGCCACCTCTGCCCCCGGCGAGCCGAGTGGAGACGTGTGACACGAGATTGGCTCCTGGACCTGATGGATTTGCTCTGCTGCTGCTGGAGAGTGAGGAAGAAGGGATGTGGGGAGAAGAGAGAGATTTCAGCTTAAATAAATCAGAGCATGTCCTTGTGTTTGCCCAAGTTGTGCTGTAGAACATTCGGTGTGGTTACGAGTGTGTGTGTGTGTGTGTGTGTGTGTGTGTGTGTGTGTGTGTGTGTGTGTGTGTGTGTCATGCATGCTGAATCTTGTTGAATCTGAGCCTTATAAACAGCTCAGTGGTCACTTTATTAGGAACACCTGTAGCCCTGCTCAGATGTGATTATCCCTCGAGACGGCCATGTAGTAGGAGATGCATGAAATCACACAGATACAAATCTCACTCCTGACAGTCTCACGGTTCTGTCTTTAGCTGACAGGAGTGAAACCCGAATGCTGATGTAGATGCTCTTCTACTCACTACAGTTGTAAAGAGTGTTAATGTGAGGTTCTCCTCCTGTACGCTCACGACAGTCTGAACGTTCTTCTCCGTTCTCCGAGGTGTTCCCGTTTTTCAATCCTGAGAGATTCCCATAAATTTGTACAAATTCCTTAAACCACAAAAGTTTTTTTTCTTCATTCTGATTTTTTTATTAGAAGTGTGAATGGAGATCGTGACCTGCATGATCCTGCACATCGTGCTGCTGCCACGTGATTGGCTGATTAGATAACTGCATGAATGTGATTAAATGCGTATTAAACTATTGAATGATTGTCAGCGACTGCGTTTAGTACATGTGTAAGTAATAAACTTATTATTAAATCATTAAAGTATTGATTTATTAAAAGCGGTTTGATATGAGTGATGAAGATCTATAGAAGGATCTGTTTTATGTTTAGAGGATTTGCTGTTGTTTGTTCACTGGACGTCAGTATTTTTTGATTTTTTGAGTAACATCTCCAGCGATATTTGTTTCTTGGAAGGAAATTGTAAAAAGTCTTTGCTCTGTAAAGAGCCGGAGGGAGTCGGCTTGAAGCTCGGCTGTGGCACATCAGCATTCCACGGATTTCATAGGAGAAACATATGGTGCTATTTTAGTGCCCAAAGTCGAACGCTTTCATTCACAATTCCTCGTGCTCTCACGCACACTTCCCTCGCCTGCACGGATTTGCTCCACGCACAAACTAAACCTCTCTCCTGGAAAGTGCTCGTGTTTGGAAGGCAATCGCTTTCTCCATATTCCTGCTGTTCGCTTGGAAACCCTTTTCCACTTTTTCCTCCCACTTGGAGTTTCAGCGCAATAACTTTCTCCAGCTGTCATCATGTAGTCAGAAAAGTTTTCGTGTTTTGGGACGATGATGATGATGATGATGATGATGATGATGATGGTGGTGGTGGTGGTGATGATGGTACTGCACCAGTACATGTTCTCATTACTGGAGAAAGTTTGACAGAGTTTATAAATAGTGCAGGTTTATTAAAACTAATGTATAATCACACACTCACCCTGGCGTGAGATGATCTGGGTTTTATTTACTTTTCTCAAAAAAATGACTGAAACGTCTGTAAATTATGTTTATTATTTCTTTATATTTGATGTTGGCAGTGCAGTTTTAAGGTCTGAGACTCGAATACCTGCCAATATTCTTTCATATAAAACAGAATTTATAACTGAATTAAAGAAACACTTTATTTGGAATATTTATTGTGCATTATTCGTAGGTTCTTATAATTTGTGGTTTGACTGAAAGTGAAAGAATTAAACGTGAGGACACTCACTGAAAAAAAAATCTATAAAATATTAAAACCATTTTCACTCGTGTTCCTGCAGATAATATAAATTCGATGTAAAAAAAAAAATTGTATTGTTTTATGAATGCGTATCAGACGTACAAACCGCACTGTATATTTATTGTCTTTATTTTGATAATATTATTCTGTAAAAATGCCCGAGTTTCATCCAAACCTCAATACATTCAAGAGCAGCAGCTCCAATCAGCTCTAATGTGTTCCATCAGTGTGTAAAGTTCAGGAAACGTATTCAAAACCTGCATGTTTGGGCTTAAAGAAATATTATTGTACATATTATTACATACTGAATCTGATCTTTAAATAGTTTGGGTTTTATTCAGACGGAAGAAACGCATATTAGAGTAAAATCAGAACCTTATTAATGTAATCAAAACTACTTTTATAACCAAATAAATCAACATTATTATATGATATTATTCAGTGTGTTTATACGTCACGTCAAACAGCCGTCACATATGAAAAGCAGATGTGTGCTGATGTTGGACTGTTAATAATTTTACATTAAACCAGATTCCTCAGTGGAAACATCAAGTTTAATAACTCACTCGCTTTTTTTTCTTTTATTTAAAAAGTCATCAAATGTTTATGATGTCATTTCTTTCGATTTTATTGATGTACTATTTATTGTTGGTGCTGGTTTGGGGTGACACCAGAAACCTCCAGATCTCATACCAGGGTAATAATTCAGATAATAAAAAAACATCACGGTATTGCACTGATAAATAAATTAATTATCTGGATTTTTTGGGGGGAGAAACTTTAAGTTAAATTGATTGTACCTGTAATGCAGCAGAAATAATATCAATAATAATTATTATACATAATACCATATTTAAAAATCATCTCATATTTTATTGAATTGTTCAGTATGTAATTTTATATACATTCTTTTATTTTTATTTATAGTTACCTTAATTTACTAATACATATATTTATATTTTAATAAATAAATAAATAATATATGATGGAGTAGATTATTATTTTAGTAAAATTGATTTATTTGATTTGATAATTTTTTTGTAACTAATATCATTTTTTATTATTTATTTATTTATTTATTTATTTATTTGTGTTTCGAATACATTTTTAATATTGATATTTGTTTATTCAATAGAAGTAAACGAATTCAGTTCTTGGATTATTTATTAATGATGTTTGCATGTAATAATTTCAGCTCTGCAGGATTTGCAGGATTTGATGTAACTTGCTCACAATAACACGAGTAATCAGATGCCAGGAGCGCGAGCGAAGCAGCCGCAGGAAATATAAACCCTCAGATTAATTCTCATTCTCTCGCTTTTTACACCAACTTTTATTCCTCTCTTTTTCTCAGATGATTTCTCTCTCTCTCTCTCTGAGAGAAGTGTATGTGGTGTAGATGTGGCGTTCCCCGTCATTTAGTCGCTCTGCCTCCTGTGCTTGTGTGTGTTCTGTGGCAGAGTCTGGCAGCTGTCTGAGCAAAGCGTTTGTATTTAATGCATACGTGAGCAGCCTCGCTGTCTGTTCATTCACCTTCCTGCCTCAGAAAGACAAATACGCATTATACACTCGCCGAATTTACCTAAGATACGTGTGTAACAGCCTGAAGTCACAGTGTCTCTCACACACACACACACACACACACACACACACACACACACACACACAGGGCAGTGAGGTCCAGTCGATGTTCGGTATCAGACGGCTCGTGTTGAACACTGCAGTTACGGTGTCCTGTGTCAGTCCTGTAATGTGTCTCTGTGTTTGTGTCTCTAATGAAGGTGTGTGTGTGTGTGTGTGTGTGTGTGTGTGTGTGTGTGTGTGTGTGGGGTTGTTTTACACCTCGTCCTGGTGTTGCCCTCCGTGTCGTCCCCTTTGTGCTCTTCAGCTTCATGTTTGAGATTTTAATGTTTTCAATCAAATTGTCCTCGTTCTGTTTTTCTTTTTCATCAGTGAGAACAGTTTGGCCAACTTTATGCCACACACACACACACACACACACAAAACATGGAAAATTGTCAAACCCTGTCAGTTGTAAGTGGTACATGGTGTGCCAGATGAATGTAAGAGAAAGCGTTTTTTTTGTTTGGAACTCGAACACTAGATGTGGAATGAATCCCAGTTCCGAAGCTCATCGGGTGGTTTGGCTTTTCTTCACCGTCCTCCCACTCCGGATGTTTCCCAGGTCTTCTCCAGAGTCCTGGACTTTAAAACTCCTCCCACTGGCTCCACCCTCCCCAAGTGAACCCTGTTTAGCTCCTCCCCCTGCTCTCTGGTTCTATACGGTGGGATGGTGAGGAGCTTCAGCGTGCTCGCGTTAATGCTGGAAGACAGACTTCATTAATAATTCATTCCTCTTTCACCAACACTCACTCTGCATACGGAGCTAGCATCAGCAGCTGTGTGTGTGTGTGTGTGTGTGTGTGTGTGTGTGTGTGTGTGTGCTTGGGAAAAATAGTAAGCAAACTGCAAAAGCAAATCTAACCAGTGGTGAGGCCTGAGTTAGCTCACTGCTTAGCATTGCAGATGCTTCTCTTTCTCTTTCACTCTCTCTCTCTCTCTCTCTCTCTCTCTCTCTCTCTCTCACTCTTTCTCTTTCACTCTCTCTCTCTCTCTCTCTCTCAGGAACTTTTTCTAGATATCATTTTACACTTCACTAGGGATTTAATGTGATGCACCAAAGTTCAGCAGCGGATAGAAATTATGCTTGTTTGCATTAAACATGCATCAGGACCCAGATCCCAGGGGACAAAACCAGAAAGTTGCTGGAAGAGAGAGAGAGAGAGAGAGAGAGAGAGAGAGAGAGTGGGGGAGAAAGATGGAGAGAGAGTGTGTGTGTGTGTGAGAGAGAGAGAGAGAGAGAGAGAGAAAGAAAGAGTGGGGAGAAAGATGGAGAGAGAGTGTGTGAGAGAGAGAGAGAGAGAGAGAGAGAGAGAGAGAGAGAGAGAGAGAGAGAGAGAGAGAGAGGAAAGAGGAAAGAGTGGGGAGGGAAAAAACGTCACCTGGGTTTTATTTTAAACAGAGATTTAAAGTTCAAGATGATATGAACATGATTGTGTGTTTGTTTTGGACAGGTTTTGGTGTTGGTGATGTTGCTGGTGTTGGTGGTGGTGGTGTTAGTGGTGGTGGTGATGTTGCTGTTGTTAGTGGAGATGGTGGTGATGTTGCTGGTGTTGGTGGTGGTGGTGTTCGTGGTGGTGGTGATGTTGCTGTTGTTAGTGGTGATGGTGGTGATGTTGCTGGTGTTGTTGTTGATGGTGGTGTTGCCTGGTGGTGGTGATGTTTTGGTGATGGTGGTGGTGATGGTGGTGTTGGTGGCGGTGATGCTGATGGTGGTGGTGGTGGTGTTAGTGGTGGTGGTGGTGTTTTTGGTGATGGTGGTGGTGTTGGTGGTGGTGATGCTGGTGGTGGTGGTGGTAATGTTGCTGGTGGTGGTGGTGTTGTTGGTGGTTTTGTTGATGTACTGTAGGTTTCGGGGTGTTTTGTATTCAGGGTGTAGATGTAGTTGATGATGATAAATGGCTATTAAGGGCTGCTGATGAAAAGCATTATGGGATGTTTAAGAGATGGAGGTCATTGGCAGAAATCGATTAATATTTCTGCAGGTTTTTCATTCTGATAGACAGATAATGTCTCCCTGAATAAAGAAAGACGAGTAAATTGACTGAAATTATGTGTTTATTCTAGTAGATGTAAAAAGTGTTACAGTAATTATCTCTGTATTAATCAGCGCCTCCCCTCTGGCTGCTCTACACCCCTCCATTAATCAGAGTGTTAGCGCTGATGACCTCTCAATCACTGCTCCCGCCCGCACCATTCCCTGCTTAGCCCCGCCCTGTTCCTGCCTAGCACCGCCATGTTCCTGCTTACCCCCTCCCTGCTGAGCCCCACCCACTCTCTGCTTAGCCCTGCCCTGTTCCTGCTTAGCCCCACCCTATTCACTGCATAGCCCCGCCTGGTTCCTGCATAGCCCTGCCATGTTTCTGCTTACCCCCTCCCTGCTGAGCCCCACCCACTTCCTTTTTAGCCCTGCCCTATTCCCTGCATAGCCCCGCCCTGTTCCTGCTAAGCCCCTTAGTGCAGCACTGCTTTTAGAAAGTGGTAATTGTGTCTGAGTCTCCTCACTCTCACCTCAAATGACGCTAATGAGCAGGTCCCTGACACGCAGACGAACGCGAACAGCACAGGACCGAGACGCGTAATTACTGCGCATTTGAAAGCAGTTTGTCCTCCATAATTTGGGAACATGGTCTTAGATGTCAGATCCTTTATTTATTTATTTATTTATTTATTTATTTATTTTCCTTGCATGATTCAGAACTTAAAGCTGTTCTTTAACCTTGAAACGTGAGCAGAACTGGAAACTCGCCATTTGTTTGCTACTGATATAACAAACGTATGTGAAGGAAACACCAGTAAAGTACAAATTCAGTGCTGATAAAGCAGAACGTTTTTACCTGCTTCACTCTACTAGACCTTACATTTACACCTCATACATATAATACTGATTAAAATCATTTTTTTGGCTTTACTTTGCCTTATATCTCATCAGATTATCATTTATTACAGGTTTCTTTATGTTCTAGAACATTCACACAGCCCTGTTACCTCAACACATCTACCTGTATTTGAGCTGCTCTTTAGGTCACATGATCAACAGGAAGTTGCATCATCTAAATCATAAAAACACTGAATCACAAGACGGAGATGATTCTCAGCGGCTTGGCCGATCCAGATCAGGCTGTAGATCGTTGCTCGAGCACGTGCAGCAGTACACGTGAGTCGAATAGCTAATCCAAACGTCCACTCCATCGACTGCAAATCGTGTTAGCATGGATTTCTGCGCTGTTCTATCTGGGATATACTGCGCACATTACATTTGTTTGTTTATTATTTTCACAGCATTTAGCGTCTATCCACAGTGACCCGTACAGGAACCTTATACCCTCACGCTAGCGCACAGTGCAGACGTTTTCACCGCCATCGCTCCATCACGCTCTCATCCATCCAGTCCTTATGAAGCTGAATGAACGTGTGTGTTGTATCAGGAAACGTTTACATGTTTACATCGTTTAAATCTTGAATGTGTACCTGTCCAGCTGAGCTACCGTTCCCAAAGCTTACGCTGAGACTCTGAGATGTTCTGGAGGTCTGACAGAGGCACCAGCATCTCCCCTCAAAGCTCCTCTGTTGTTTCTTACAGGATTTTTGTAGTTCCAGAAAAAAAACCCCACAATCAATCCGCTAGCATCTTCACACTGATCACTTCAGAAAGCCGTATCGACAGCTAGGAGCCGGATAAAGAACCCGAATCAGCACATCGGAGCAGGCCAGATTGGATAGGGATGGATCAAGAAATTCTGTTCAGCCTGTTCTTTTTTTTTTTTTTTTTTTATCACTTTGGAGAAGAAAGAAGTTAAACGTGTAAGAAATACGTGAGCTCTTACCACATCCTGTGGTCCATGACCTCGGACTGGTGCACTTCTGCTTCTAATGGTCTTAGATACTTTTGATAAGGACATTCAGAGGGCTTGTGGTTATTTTTTTAGCAGAATGAACTGTAATTGTGCTGTTTTTACTTTGTGTTCTGGCTTTTTTTCTCCTCCACATAAAATATTTACTTAAAGTTACTGGCCTGCGATTTCGCAGCGGCCCTGAAGACGATGGCTCTGAAGGGAACAATATAGTTGAGCTTGTTGTTTTGAGTTTTTGCTTAAATGAAAATCCACATGGCTGCTACGTCTAGATTTGGTTTGGGAATAAAGACACACACACACACACACACACACGGTAAAAAGGAAACTTGTAAGCTCTGTAAAGTTCTATAAATGAGGCCACTTACATGATTACGTTTTATTTCTTTTATTTGCGCAAATTTGATTGAATTTTTGGAACCGTGTTTGAGGTTCTCACTAATTTATTGAATGTCCATGTGGTGACACTGAGACAATGAGAAGGTCTCTGCAGCTGTATGTGGATTATATCAATATGCTGCCCAATTAGAAATGAGTTTATTAGAGGGACAGCGCATGTAGGACGTTTTGGAGACAAGGTGAGGGAGGTGAGATTGAGATGGTTTGGACATATGCAGAGGAGGGACATGGGGTATATCAGTAGGAGAACACTGAGGATGGAGACACCAGGAAGGAGGAAAAGAGGAAGAACAAGGAGGAGGTTTATGGATGTGGTGAGGGAAGACGCAGGTAGTGTGAAAGAGTGAGATTTTGGTGCCACTGTTGCCACAGATTCCGGGTCTGAGATGCTTTGTTGCTCACCATAAATGTTCAGGGTGGTTGTCCACTCTGCTGTAGGCTTCCTGGTAACTATAAGTTCAATTCAGGCCATTCTTCTCTGATCTCACTCATCAGCAAGGCCTACAAAACTTCCACCCACTGGATGTTTATTTAACTCTGGAGGAAAGAAATCGACTGTTCTGGCCGCAGCACACATGCACTGGGTAAAATCATGAAGATCACGAGTTCTGATGTTTGTTATGAAGAGTAACTGAAGGTATTGTGTTTCTGCTGCAGATTAGAAGAGAACTTACAATAAAAAAAATATAAAATTCCAAAACAACATGGAAATCTGTAACTCCAACAGCATGGCATCTGTTTGTTTTTTCCATCCTCTCGCCAAAACTGGAAATGTTTTGAGCAGCTTTTGGAATTGCAACTTTGATCCGTAAATAGGAAACACACACTTTGTACTTGACTTTGCGCTTTGTAAATCAGGACGAATCAAAAGATTCTGCGGGGATTACTGGACATTAATTCCACCATAATCCCCTAAAGAAAATTCACTAACGTCAATAATGCGCTCGGATGATCTCAGTGGGAAAGGCTGGGTTTGGAGTCGTGCGGAACAGAACTACAGGACAGCGAGCGGAGAGAATCTGAATACGAACCGTCAGGTCTTGGAGAAGACGAGGGGGAAAAGGAGCATGTATTGATTGCTCAAGCTCAATTACTGAGTCATACAGTCCACATCTTCCAGAGCCCTTGATCGCCTCGCATCCTTTGTACTCTTCATTAATCTCAGAGCATGAGTCCTGTTCCTTATTAATTCATATGCACACGTCTCTGACACGGAAAAGGACCCCCAAGTCCAGGCCCTGCTTTTTCCCTATTACTTTCCTCGCCCTGACCTGCTGTGTTAAGTTGAATGATTTATATGTCTGCCTCGCCTGCAAACACACTCCCTCGGCCTTGTCAGACATGACAGTGGGAGTATCTGTGGGTGATTAATGAATTTGTGTCTGTCGCTGACTTCAAAACATCTTCATTTAGACATCAGGGCTACTTATAGGCTGGAGCGAGGACACGACGGTCCTCTGAGGATTAGTTCTCGAGGTAACCCTGCGGCCATCGCTGCGAGATGCTGAGGATCTAATCTGGACAAGAGGAGCAGCACCACGGCCTTCCAGCCATCAAGTCTAATTTCATTTGCATTTTCACGGATACTTTCAGCTTGAACTGGTGAGGATGCAGTCCAGGGTCCAGGTGTACATCTGAGTACACGTCTAAAAACGGCTCATAAATTCATCCCTGGATTAGTTCCTTCTGAAACAGGAAGTGTGTGAATGTGACCGACCACCAGCCATATCTGTGATTAATGATCATTAGTGAGATCAGACACTGATGTTAGTGAGGAGGTCTGGGGTTCAGTTGATGTTCCAGTTCATTCCAAAGGTGTTTAGGAGGTGAAGGATCTTTTGTAGGACAATTAAGGTCTTTCACTCCAACTTTCAACCATGTCTTTACATGAAGCTCGCTTGTGTACAGAAGAATCTTCATGCTGGAGCATTATTTTGGAATCTCAGTTCCAACAATGTGGCCCTAATTTGAAGAAGAACCACATATGGGTGTGAAGGTTGGGGCGTATAGGTTCTTCATAAGGTTGGTTATCCCAGAATGTTCATTGCAGAGATAATGAGGTGCTTTTTCACATGGCTAAATTAGAAATCCTTCTGAGAGGATGTAAGTGGATGAAGAATGATGAATCCCAGTCTTTGAGAAATCCGAAGGCGTGTTAGATGTGGTGTGCTCTTTCTCTAGTCTGGAGATATCAGTTCACGATCCCTTTCTGTCTGAAATCGGTCATACACACAATTCATTTGCTGGACAAAATGCTCAGAAGGTAAACTCTGTTCCTCATCCCGTTCCTTAACCAACGAACGATTCATACAACATGGATCTCATGAACTTCTTCACAGTTACAATGAAACGATGCCGATTCTCCGGCTTCTGCTGAGAAAGTGCATCAGCCAAGTGTTATTAATCAGAACCAGATTCTTCACCGTGGGAGTGAAGACGTCTGAAGCTCGGCGTGCCCAGTCTTCCGCTGTGAGAATGGCACCGATTATTAAGCAGTTGTGAAAGCCGGCCAGTCGAAAGTTGCGAGCTCGCTGTCAAAACTGCGCTTTCCCACAGAGGCCCAGATCTGTTTCTCCAAGAGTTTGTCTCTTTCTGTTTCATATCAGTCGCTGCTGCTGCTGTAAATTGTTTAAGCCAAACTCCAGCACTTTTCTTCCTGGGTTCTGTACTTGTTTTTCCCGCGGCCTGCACGTCTCTTTGGATTAACTGAGACTGCTGATGTTCTTTCTCCTTCTTCTGGTCTCAGGAAGAAAACGGCACAGAGAGGAAAAAATGCCTTATTTTAACTTTTTTGGGGATTTTTTTGGTCTTCTTCAGTGATGTAATAAACAGAAGTCTTGGGTGCAGCATGAACATGGTTGATGGTCGTCAGAGATATAATGAGTAGCCGCCTGTGGCCTTCTGCAGATTCACTTCTGCTCTTCTAAAAAACCTATGCTCACTTTGATAGGAACATCTGCATCCTGCTCCAGCGGTGAACAGATCAGCTGATCATCGTTTGAGCTTAGTTCACACCAAACATCTGAAATGGAGGAAGTGTGAGATCATGGTGTAGATCGCTAGAGTTTATACTAAATGGTACAAGAGACATCCAGGAAGACTCTTGACAGCCGTGATGCACAGAAAAGCAACTCGCACCACGCAGCATGAGGAACCCGGAGCTACAATCCAGGACCACATCAAGTTCCACTCCTGTCAACAAACATCCGGAATCTGAGGCTACGTGTTTCACACGAGGAAGTGATGTATCAAATGTTCTGTTGTTCCTGAGGTCACGGGGCTGCTAATTGAAAACGGTGGAGAGAAAGAAAGAAAGAAAGAAAGAAAGAAAGAAAAGCACTGACACACGTCAACGACAGGAAGAAAGCGGCCACCGAGTATGTGCTCTTCATATCAGATTCCCCCCCCAAATTAGACGTTATAGCTCTCAACATCTCAATGACACCAGTAACTGGACTCTCTACTGAAATGATGGAGATGGATCTTTCCTGCCTCTCCCATAATCCCTCGCTTGATGGATCGAATTGCTGAAACAGGCAGAGTGGAGCAAGGGCAGCTCGGAACGAATTATTAAGCTACGTCACGGTTGCTGATTCATACGAAGCTGTCAGAAAAAGAGGCCCTAATGAGGTTCTCAAATCGATAAGCCTTTAACGGTAAAATGCTCTGATGAAGTGGGATGGCATCTACTGCCGGAGAATTTTCCTCTTCCTGTCTTCCTTACACACCTGCTTCACGGGCCGCGCTGGAGCCGCCGCTGGCGCGAACACGCTTCCCGCCAGGCAACTCGTCCGTCAATAAGCTACAGAGGAATTTATTTGCGAGTATCGACAAGTGAAATGATGAAGACGGGGCAGGAATTCTTTCCCAGCTGGGCAGAAAATCACATTTCCCTTCTCTCAGAGCTCAGCTAATTTTATTAACGTTCCTACACCACACAGGAAACCAGATTTCTGAGAATGTTCATTACGCGAAATAAAATAAGCGTCAGCTTCGTTTAAATAAAACGCTGAAATTACACGCTTCAGATTACACGTGGAGCGTCAGATGAGTTCGTCCCACACCACAATCTGCTGCCTGTGGGTCGCTTTTCGAGCACCTGGGAGACTTCGGAGCCGTAACTTGGGTCAAAATGATCATCATTATATCGTGATTTTATTACATTATTATTATTTTTTAATTACATTAACTTAATTATTTATACTGAAATAGTAAAATGTACTTTTTTCTTATAAATTATTTTAGACATTTTCTTTGGCATTTGTTGTTTTTTATAGACATTAAATATTAATTAGAATAAAAGTATATATTTAAATAACAAGAATTGAGAATATCTTGTATACCGTGCTGTGATCTGGTTGAAATTCTTCCTGGAATCGTGCTGTGATTTATTTTTTGTCTCATGGCTGTTCATTTGGTTGACACTGGAGACTCCTTCCAAAAAACAAACATTATAACGAGCGAAAACGTTTCTATCCAATCAGATTTGAGTATTCTGTGGCTTTGTGTTTAGGTGATCACTTGTGAAGGGATGGATTTGTTGTAAAATAGTAGGTATGATGGTGAACGTGGAGAAGTGTGGATGTGTATAAATGTAGTTAATAAAAGGATTGATGAGGTGTTTGGGTTAAGTGTGAGTGAACGCGTGTGTGTTTGATTTGAAATGAAATCATTTCCAGGTCTTCAGTAACGTTCAGGAAGAGCGACGTGAAAAGCAGCCTGGTGCAGTAAATATAATATAAAAGTCATTCACACAACGGAGAGGCGTGAAACCTATTAGTCATGCATGAGAAATGTTGGGGTTTGTATCGACAGCTCTGCCTTTTCAGAAGTCGTGAACAAGAACGAGGATCATTAAATTGGACCGTCTAAGCCCTGTTTGTGATTTTGTGAGATTACTGGCAGCTTTGGGTCGAGTGTAGAAGGGGAGGAAGAGAAAACGTGAGAAGCAGAAGATTTACACAAAAGTTTCCGTTTTCTTGATTGCTGGCCTCAGTGCTGTCGAGAGAAACTATATGCATGTCAGGAAACATCTCGCTGTTTACTCTTTCGTTCCTCTCGATCGCTTCTTATTCGCATTATAGCGGCGTTTAAAATCAAATACGAGCTGACTGGTTTCAAGGACGTCACATGTTTCTCTTGTATTGAACCGATAAATCTGGTATAATTGTAAAAGTGTGTGATGATCACAGGAACCAGGTGGAGATCAGATGCAGGAGAAGTGTATTTACAGTGTTCCTCAACATGCACGATGATTCTGAGACGATGGAAAAAGTCAAGGCCTCTGAAGTTCTGGGAAGTTCTGAGAGTACATGTACACACACACACACACACACGCACACAATAATCAGTAAAACAAACAAAAAAACAAAAGCGACATTGCATCATCATTGCATCTTTTGATAATGAGATTAGTTTTGAGCGTGGTTGCGTTTGGAAAGCTGCGTTCACCCTCAAGCATTTCTCTTTAATGAAATTTATTTCCAACAGAAGTTGTTCGAGTCTGTCTTTGGTCAAAGCCAAGAATTTAAAGTCAGATGGGACTCTGATACCAGGCCTGGAAGTTTTCATGCTGATAAAATCAGTCTAGGAAATGAAATAAAAAAACGATGAAACCTCTGTTTTTCTGCACAAAGTGTTTATTAGTAGTATTACTAGTGTTCATGCTGCTGTTATTACTATTAGTATTAATGTTATTACAGTTATTACGACTTCTATACTGCAGTCACCATTACAATCAGTTCCACTATTATTAATATCATTATTTTATTTATACCAATAATATAATTAACATTTATAATCAGTATTTAATTGTGTGTGTATTTATGGTAAATAATAATTAGATTAATACTATATTCATTTGCACGTTTATACCTTTCACCAGTAAACTCACTATTACTGTACATCCACTAACACTATTGCACTTTTCACAACAGACATTGTCTCAAAGCAGCTTTACAGAATTGAACAGTGAAGGTGAACGATGTGTGTTTATCCCTGATGAGCACCATGGAGACTGTGGTGAAGGAAAAACTCCCTTAGATGTTATGAGAAAGAAACCTTGAGAGGAACCAGACTCAAAAGCAGAACCTCATCCTCATTTGGGTGACATCAAGAGTGTGATTATAGTCTTTAAACACTACAGAACACTGGAGAGTGAGAACTAACATGAGCACTGGAGTGTGTGATTATGACTGATGATCTTTCTACAGTCATTATGGTTATAAAACTAGAAGCTACTGAGCAGCTCATAAAATAGCTCAACATCTGAGATCATCACAGATCCAACACCAGCTTCAAAAATGCCAGAGCCTTTAAACACTCAAAGAGGTCCAGTGTCCAGACTCCACATGAAGTGGGATTCAGTCAGTATTTGTGTTTAGTATGTAAAAGAAGATCATCTCTTTTAGAAATCTCTGCTGCATTCTGCTCTCGTTTGAAGAAGGAACGTAAGACCAGCGAGAATACAGAAGTGGGAATGGATGTGCTGAGCTCAAACGGCCAGAACACCAGAAGTGGGCTCAACATTCATCCAGAAAACAGATGATATTAGTAAGCAGAAATGTCCTGCTCAATGACAGAGTGTTGTTTTGAAATGGGAAAGCTAATCGTTTATGCTGCAGGCGTGCAGGAGAGATGAGCTGAGAGGAAAGAAAACAGGGTTCTTCTGCTTTATTTTTCAATCACATTCACAAAAATGCTCCGTTTTACTTCCGACTACTTGTTGGTGAGATTCGTTTGAATGCACGTTCGAGCCGATGTTTAGTTTTAACCTTCATTTACAGAGGGAGAGAGAAATATGATCAGGAAGTGATGTCAGGAAGTGATCAGGATCCTTCCACTGTGTAACGACGGATAAACTCCAGGATGAAGGTGTTTTGAGCGAAAGACTGCAGAATGAGTGATGATCTGTTGGTGGTATGCAGATTTGTATCTAAATTGGATGGTAGAATTAAGAAGTCACTGGTCCATTAGCGATGCTGGAATATTGCAGCTGTATTGCAGCACACTGATTGTAAATCTTCCTCCCTGAACAAAACATGTTCTTAGAATCTGTCACAGTGAAACACTTGCCTGCAGACATGGAACATGATGATTAATCAGCATGAAACCATGTGGTCTCGCGGAAGTTCAACATGAACAACGTGAAACTCCTGTGAATTCTTTTTGCTGAAATTTAGTCTTAAAAATCTTTTTTTCGTAACTCTTGTTAGAAAGCATCTTGTACGAAGGTCTCGGCTGATTATTGTACAGAGTCTGTAGGAGAAACTTCAGAGTAAATATCTCGACTACCTGAGATGGTGTGGGTGTCTCAGGATGGAGGGTTGTGGCGTCACCTCCTGCAGCACTGGGTGGTATCCTCAGGGTTTCTTGCAGGGGGCTGAAGGGCATGTTCTTGTCAAAAGCGGGGTCATCTGAACCCTCAGCCAGCTGCCACTCATCCAGTGAGCTTGGCGTTGCCCAGGGTAACTCCACAAAGCCTGCAGTGATGAGGTCATGCGAGGGTGGTGAGGAGAGCAGCCCAAAGCCCACTGCTGTGTTTTGTGTAGTGTTTTTTTTTCTCTAGTAAAATCTAAACAAGGGAGTGAGAAGGGGTGGGGGTCGGGATTACTTGCGGAAAACCTTTTCATTTTTGCTACAATCTGATTAGCTCTGAAGATACGTGAGAGGTGCGGTTTGGGGGGGTCGAGTACGGAGCTGCTGAGCTCCTCATCCTCACACTTTAGTGCTCAAACTCAGTGGGAGCATTTGTGCTTGGGTTCCTCATGATGACCAACATCTCAGACCAGAGTGAGAAGAACGAGTGGTAAAGTTGAGAGGGTCTTGGGAGGGGAACAGTGACAGTCAGAGACGAGACACAGAACCGGTTTGATTTTTCTCACCAGAAATTCACAAAGTGAGAAACTTCTGCTCCATAACTATTACATCAGCTGGACGTGATTTTATTACTCTGCCATGATATTCAAATACGTGTACTTTAATTCTGTTTTATAAATACACACACACACACACACACACACACACACACACACACACACACATCAGACCTGCCAGCCTTCATCAGGCTATACTAGTACAAGTTATCATCCAAGAAGTCACCTAGAGAGCAGTGTGTGTCTCCACGAGTCAAACCTCATAACTCCAGAACAGTGTATCCAGGTGTTTTCAAATCTCCAGTATTATCGACTCTCCTTGAAGCTCCGCTCCTTCCACCCATTCCACACGCTTTCACGGCTTTCAGGCCTCTGTTTCTGACAGGATGAAGAGAAAACATCTCAGTACCATGAAGTAAAACCTTGATTTGAAAGATAAATGTAAGATTAGCTGAAATCCAATGGACTAATAATGAAGAAAGGCAATTTTTAGAGTTTAAAATGTACATAAGAGTTTAAAATGTAAGAAGTGTACGAAAACAGAAATGTTCTTTACATTCAGTTCTTATGATTGTGGAAAATATCAGAAAAAGTTTTTTTGTGATTGCCAACAAGCAGTTTCTGACTGCACACTGCTATTATTATTATTATTATTACTCTGATATTTTCTCTTAAATGCTGTAAATACATGTTTTCCTGTCTGTTTGTAAATCTGTCAGTATTTTTCCGTGTGTTTTGGAGCGAATTCACCTCACAGATGTTCGAAACTCCAGTAAAAACCGGGTTCAGGAACCTCTGGTCTCGTTGCACTTTTTCTTTACTGTCTTAAAGTTCATCCTGGTCTCCCACAGTCACGCTCCTCTCCAAGCAGGAGAAACTGCAGGACGAGAGAGGCGTGAAATTCTGCATGACTGATAACAGGTTCCAGGCAGCTGTGAGATTACAGCGGTGTTGATTGGTATTTTATAGGAATACCTGTTAAAGATTCAATTTCCAAGTGATTTTTCATCGTCGCTTTAAAGAGCTTAGTGTGTTATTCGAAACCGCTCGCAAATCTCCTGTAATAATATCTGATCACTGCACTTCTCTTTTTTTCCCCTCTCCAACACGCATCAGTGCGGCACGCTGAAACCCGAGAGCTCCGAGTCGGAATTGTTGGAAATTTCCGAAGCCTCGTCAGACATCTGGGTGATGTTTATTCACCATTTTATTTAAACAGGGATAAATAGTAAAAAAATAATAAAAAAAAACCTTGATCTGATGCAGTCATGCAGAAATAAAGATATTGTACGCAGTTACTTTGGAATATTTAATGGAGCGTGTACGGACGAGAGAGAAGGAAAAGCCAATTCTGGGATTTTCAACCAGTTTTCAAGGAAAAAATGAAAAAAGGCCAAGTTTCATTCATCTGCGTCTACTAAATACTCATAATTCACAATGATACACTTTTTCTTTAGAACCTTCTTCCAAATAATTCCAGCTGTGAGCTCAGATTTGGACGAATGGAGAAATGAAATACAGATTTTTATACAAGAGAGAAATGTTGATGATGGGAGTAGAAGTGAACGCTGTTGGTTATGGAGGAAACGGAGCCGGCGTTTCTCCTTCTGCTTCTTCTCCTGCGTATCAACCAGAAATCCTCCAGTGAGCTCTTTGTCGTTTGTTAAGCTCCAGTCCACATTCCTGTCTCTCACTGCTCTGCTCTAAAACTAACTTCTTTCCTCGCCGTTCTTCTCTTTACTCGGGTGCACTTGAAGTTATCGGGCTCTTTCAGACGAACAATGGCGATGCTCTGAGAACTGAAGGCCTTCGGTCGGGGTGGGGGTCCTGTCCCTTTGTCTCACCGGACACGAGCTCTGTGACCAATTAGCGTTTTATTGGCCTGGACCAAAGCAAGAAATCTGTGTCTTGTAAGGCTTTTGCTCTGAGGAGCTCTGCCTCTCTTTCCTTCTCAGCTCATTCTTTTGTGCTCCATTCATACAAGATACACTTTTTTTTAAACCAAACCTCATTAGTGGAACAGAGGAGATTTAGTTGTTTGGCGAAACAGAAACAGAAAAATAAACTGCTTTGTCCAGCTGCATTACTTTTCCTCTTTCACCGCACTTTCACTGTGTTGTGTGTAAACACAGACCTCTCAGAGTCACGTCAATATCATTAGAGACCACAGTGAGAGAGATAACGATAAAAATATACATGTATTAAACTTCACGTGCTTTTATTTCCCTCAGCGTTTTACACTCGTCCGTCCGCTTTTTGTGCACGGAAACAAAAACGTCTAATTATTCTATTATAATAAAAAACGTAGCAGGAAAATCTCATCTCGCGTCCGCGTCGCCGCTGCATGGAAAATGCATGAGTTTTATTTTCTGCAGTTTTGCCAGGACACTGTATAATTTAAATATGTAAAGTCCAAAATGTTATTTAATAAATAAAAATTGCTTTTCTTTATTTAATAATAACTTTGGTGCGTAAATCTAATCTAATATAAATGTAATCTAATGTGGGATTTGTTTTTTTTTCTCTTTCCGGTCTGCACGCTGCCGTGTGTCTGCCTGTAACAGGTAAGAATAATTTGATTTAAAATCGATTCTACACATGAATTATACAGGTTAGTGACGACGCCACACGTGTGAAGACAGGACCATTACACGTTTAAATGTGTTATTTTGCTCACTGAAAAGCTCCAGTGTGTTCTGTAAAGTGTTTAGGAGGACGTCACTGATATACAGAGTAGAAGTGAAGTGCAGATTAAGTGGATGATGTGTGTGTATGATCTACCAAAACCTTCCCAGGATCAGGATTGACCAGAATAAAGCGGTTATTAGGGATCAGTGAAAACATTTGCGAGGTCGTTTTCTGTCCTCACAACGTCACACCGGAAATTTCATGTTAATGTGTTTGCATGAAACTCAGTCGAAACAAAGCTTTTCGAAAGTTATGCAAAAGTTTAGTTTTTTTTCTACACTCGTGGACGTTTGTTGATCTGCTTTTTCTCGCCAGAAGATAAAGTGCAGCAGAAGCTCAGACACGACTGTGGAAGTGATTTTTTACATGATTTATTTGCGTTTTATTTACTAGTTATGCTTGTTGTAATTTATGATTTGTGTGTCGAGTCTCTTTATTTAGCAAATTTTTTTATTAATATAAAACTAATTTTTTCTTAAAATGTTCTTGTGCTCCAGTAAAACCAGTGTGAGGATTTTTTTTCAGCAGATCCTGAAATAAGAATGAATTAGATAAATCAGATTGTATGTCATTTAATACATTTAGTATACAAATAGTGTAAGATTTGTCTATACACACACACACACACACACACACACACACACACACACACACACACACACACACAGTGTTCTTTAAATAGATTTCTTTTACAAAACTAACATTCAGGATTATTTTTATTTCTTTTTTATGCTAGAAGATAAATCTTAAAATCTTTAAGTTTCTTTTGTTTTTAGCTCTTTGCTGTGTGTGTGTGTGTGTGTGTGTGTGTGTGTGGGCGTAAACGATGTGTGATTCACACTAAGCCAGAAAGACACAACTGCTGGAACTGTGGTGTGACCTGAAATGGTTCAGTGGATCTTTGGTACAGAAGTGAGGAGGCGAAACCAACTCTGCTTTAAACTCCTGCTCTGAAACTCTAACAGTTTTGTTGACTCAGTTTCTAAACTCTGTTGGTTTTCGGTCTGTTTCTTCCTGAGGAAAGAACACGCTTAGCTCTGTAGTCCAGTCACAGGGCTTTTCTGTCCACACCAGATGAACAGTGGGACGCTGATGGGCTGAATACACTCTGTCATGCAGACAAGCACATGTAGTGTGTGTGTGTGTGTGTGTGTGTGTGTGTGAGAGAGATCTAGTCCATTGAAATTACATGAAAAGTTAAAAAATTACATTGAAATAATTATTTTTGGACTCCTTGAAGTTTCAGCTCTTTATCCCGAAAGCACATTTTCCGCATGTTGTTTACATTTTCCCCCTGTTTTTATTCTCATTTTTCAGCTTTTTTTGTAGTTGTGTAGAATAAAATGAAGATGAATGACTCTCCTGCGCTCTCATTGCTCTCTGATTTGGATTACTTTGCTGTAGTCTTGTGTAATTCAGTTCAGTGTCACATGAGAGCAGAAAGTCTTGAGTTCCAGTGAAAGTTGACGGAGTTAGCCTCCTTCCCATCTTGCCTCGGATATCGGTGCATTAATGCCGAAGCACGTGCTGGGAATGAGTTGTTTCAGGTCATGACGAGCGTCCACTTGCCGTGTAATCGACTACGGGTGATATCGAGCACTTCATATTAATCAGCTGCTGTCCCGCGACGTTAAAGCGAGCAGCCACTCCTGCTAATAATTCTATAGTAAGAGGCTTCTCTCTCTGCGCTGAGATTCCATGATTCAATTATTACTGATCCGGTTAAGTCTATTCCGGAATAGGGTTTGTGTCCCACTCGACGTAAATGGTCTTGATACGTTCTTCTGGTTTAAATGAGGATGAATTACTATTGATATTACGGAGCACTTTTACAGGAGCCCTGAAAACGTACGAAAAAGTAGAAATGACCTTTAGAAGAGTCTCTTTATGTTTGGACAAATGCAGAAAATAAAGTTTGAATGTGTTACGTGCTGTGTTTTAGTGTGTGTGTGTGTGTGTGTGTGTGTGTGTGTGTGTGTGTGTACATTATAAAAAGGAAAATGAACAATGATATGGGGTCATGCAATATTATAATCTGTTGGGCTCTGGTGCAGCTCACTTCCTGTTATTACATGTGTTATAACAGTTACAACATTAGTTCCTTTTTGATGTCACAAAGAAAATGTAGCCTTTGTACATCCTATAGACTTAAATCAGACAATGGAGACTCCAAAAATGCAAAATAAATATTTCCGTACACAAACACGACTGAACCCTCACTAATCCCTCCATGTGGTTAAAACTGTACATTAGTGAATAGAGAGCGTGGTTTCACTCAGCAGTCTGAACCGGTGATGAATGGACTCTCATTCAGGCTCCAAATCCTTCACGTCTCTCATCTTTCTACATTTATCATGGATCTGGGATCCTCCACTAGGCTCCGGTGAGGGACAGAAGGAAGGAACCTGAAAAAGAGGAGTCTACTTACCCAGACCCAAAATTACCCTCTGAGGGGCTCAAGCTTCAACAGGTCCAACTGTTAGACAGGAAGCCACCCGTTTAACCATCTGACAGGGACGAAGGAGCGCTTTCAAAAAACCATAGTAGTAGAAAACAGGATGGCAGCGATCCGAGGGGATTCGTCTGTTCTGATGAAGATCCCTGCTAGGTCTCAGAGCGCTGACCTTTGACCATCTAAACAACAATGTCTTCCGGCTCCAAGCTTTAGAGCTTCTGTCTGGCCAGTTTCATTGTCCTTGCCTCAGGGGACACTATCTTTTTCCCAAATGTTGGCAACAGGTTTGAAGGGACTCGATCCGGCTGCCCTTTGGTCATAACGGGGGCCACTGGGACGGTTGCTAAGCTGCATGGGCACTCATCTGGAACCGGCGGCACTCAACAGATGCTTCCATCGATTCCCATGTCTCCAGTGCCAAAGGCATGCACACACACAACCATTCATACTGCTCAGTGCTTTTGAAGGGCATTCATAGCTTTTCATTTAGAGGTGTCCAGCTGTTGGAGAGGTTTTCCTCCTCCTCCTCCCCCCAAACTCTTCATGCCTCCACAGAGTCAAGTCTGGACTGAGCTAATTGTTTAAGGGGTAACTGCAGATATGCGGACTGTCACGGTTCCTTTCAGTCAGCGCTGTCACCAATCCTCTGCTGAGAACCGTGTAGACAGCGACGGCAGAGCAGCGACCGTGCAGAGAGAGAAAAGCTGAAGCGCTATTTTAGTTTCAAGGAAATTTGCATGGTTTGGGGATAATGTGTGTAAAAGTTCGGAAGCCTGATGTTTGCTATCGTTGCTAAATGATTAGCGAGGCACAACATCCATTAAACCGTTTTCAGCTTTTTTTTAAGCTTCTGCTGAAATGGAATTTTTTGAAATGGTGTTCAGAAAGCGTTAAGATGCACATAGTGAGTTTTCACACCTCAGATTAACGTTCGTCTCACGGGCGACTCGGTCCTGCTGTGAAATCTGTTTTAATGTGGAGCTCCACCAGGACCAGGGTGCCGTGAAGACTGAGCGGTAATGTCACCACGAGTGTGCAGAGGGCTGAGGTCTCGTGAGGGACACGGCGCAGTCAGGACCACGGTGTGGTGAAGGTGTGGGATGACACATGATTACATTCAGCAGCAGAAGAACTGTGATTTCTAAAATGTTCTTTTAATGACTAATGAAGATCGACTCGTTCTTTCTTCATCAACCGGTCACAAGATCACGTTTCCTCCCATCTCGAGAGCGTTCTCCAGAAGCCCCGGAGCTTCTCCCACTCGGCCTGTTAATCGGTCCCATCGCCGCCTGTGACTGCATCTGTCTAAGGGATTTGCATGAAATTTTAATGAGCGATTGGATTAACAAGACTGGAGCGCTGCTCCCACAAGTCACTGGTGTGTAATCCCAGCAGCGGCAAGCCGGTGATAAGTGCACACACTCGCCCGGTGTGATCAGACCACAACAGCACCAAGAGCTGCAAAACAGAAACTGGAGTACAGAAGAAGTGAACTCACAATGCCTGCTCAGATCCCACAATGCCTGCTCAGATCCCACACCGTACAGGGAGAAGTGAACATCCATCTTAAATAAAATACAATAATATAAATGTTTAGAAAGATCTTTATTGTTATTGCGTAGTGAAGGTACACGACGACCAAATGCAGTTCAGCATCAACCAGAAGTGCAAAAAGTAACAATTGTGCAAAGTGTAGATTAATATGTAAATATATGTGCAGCAAAAAAATGTGCAAAAAACAAAATATGTGCATAAGTAAAACATATAAATAAATATAAAGCGAACAACGTGCAGAAATATCAAATAACACACACCCAAACACAATCTAATTCATATTTATTTGGAATGCACATGAATGTAAATGTGTCAGAATGTGTGCAAAACAAAAAGGTGTTTTTTTTTTTTTTAAGTTTTATTTGATTAAAAATAGATTCGAGATCTTGTGAAAATTCCAAACCCATTCATTGAATCCTCTTTGAACCTTTTTTTGCCCAAATCTCAGAAATATGCGGCTGCTGTTATTTTTGTCTGGTCTGCCGCTTAAAGAAACGCTTTTCTTTTTTTTTTTTTTATTATCAATGCTAATGCTGACCGGGTTTTTTATTTATTTTGATGAATCCAAAATGTGCAAAATGTAATTCAGTATGCAAACACAACATGGGAAAATGATTGGCTTTCTCACAGGGAAGTTTTATTGTTGTCCAGCTTCTTTGATTTTTCTTGCGTATCCAGTGCTGACAGGCCGCCACCTCGGGGGTTATGTGAATAAAGCAGCAGTGCGCCCAAGCAGAACAAATCCCCTACTCCTGCTGTGTGGAGGGGCTTCGACCCCCCCGTCTCAAATATTGTAGTTCAGGACACTTCGGAGGTAACCTTACCGCTACACGCTGTCGCATTGTGAAGGACACAAGCTGCATTTCTGATGCTGCATATAAAATTTTTATTTGTCACCATTAAAATGTATTAATTTGTGAGTCTCAGACGGAGGAGCGCACCAGTCCAGAATATAAACTCTTTACTCCGGATTTATTCTCCGCTCAAAAACATCAGTTGGAATGAAACTTTGATTGTTTTTTTTTTTTTGAGGAACTCGGTGATGAAGACGAGGGTGACCTTTTAACACAGAAATAACACGTGATTCTGTTTTTACTCTAAATGTAATAATACTCACGGCATGCGTGGTTTGTTTTTTTCTCCTGGCGTTTTTCTTGCCGTGAAGCTCGGATCAGATCGAGTTACTGTACTTGTGGATGTCTGGCACGAGCACACGCTCTTTCTCTCGTTCCCTCGTTTTCTCGTTCGGTCATTTTTCTGCTTTAATGACTCCCCTCTGCGAAGGTCCTCCATAAAGCTGACATGCAGACGCCTGGGAACAGGTTACAGCAGAGCCATGAGATAAAACTTCGTACTTCTGATGGAACTCCAAATCCAAACACATCTCGTACGTACGCAGGCGGTAAAAAAACGAGTCTGAATATGGAATAAATAACAGTGTAGAAATTCTCTCGCACGCATGTTTCCACGAGATTTTATTTTTCAGAATGTTTTATTTTCGGTTCACAAATCTCCCTGTATGGCGATGAAAAAAATCGGTTTTGGAGCTTTCGGGAATTATATCAGGCAACTTTCCTGGAATTGGTCCAAAAGCCTGAGTATTATTTATTTATTTATTTATTTCCCCCACCAAGAGATTCGAAAAACATGTTTTATTTTGGAAAATGGCCGTTTTCATTTCACCTGTGCAGCCACACAGCTAAATGCTACATCATACTCCATTGATTTTCGAGCAGCTCCACTGAATGGTTTGCATACAGATCAGTGAATGTACCTGTATGAATAAGGATGTGGATCGTTCACATCCCGGGACGTGGATTTCGTGATACGTTCGTGTCGTTCCGAGTGCACGAGGAAACAAAACCTCGAGGAAAGAAAAAAATTCAGGCTACAAGCGGAGTGGAAGATGGCGGAGAATCCTCTCGTCGGTCCGTAAAACGATCCGTCGCTCTTTGTGGATCGGCTCGTTATCCACATTAGCGAAACCCGAGCAGCACTTCAGAAATTTCTGGACGCTCCATATAGGATTCTGGTTTGCAGAGATTTTATTCACGAAGCAAAAGCGATAGAAAGAAAGCGCAGCACCTCTGTTTGGGTTTGTGCTAAATACCCTCTTGTATGTCACGAGCTGTAAGGTGTTACACGAATTGAATTTCAGCCTCTGAGGTGCTACAAATCAATGCCATTGACCCCTGACTTTTACAACCCACTGAGGTTCAATGATAGACACGTCTTTACTGAGTGTCTCTCTTGATCAAGCACCTGAGACCAGACGAGTCTCCACACACTGTGCTTTTACCTCTTATCCCATTTAAAAAGGATTTAGTTCTGATTAAAACAGTTCCCATTGTTTGTTTCGCCTGTTTCAACCCCGGGGTTTTTTTGGCACGAGACGTATGAAATATTGATTCCTCTTCTTCCAAAGTCGAAACGGTCTCACACATGGAACGTGTAAAATATTCATGACCTCGTGCTGTCCGGAGCTCTGCCTCCATCACTGCATCCAGCATGCCTTTCTACTCTACCTGCCAAACTCAGGGAACATCTGAAGGCCGCGTTTGTCTCGGCGAGTCGGGTTGTGAGACGGCCGGTGAGAGCTCCTGCACGTCACTGCGCCGTGGAACCATGTGGAACCTTTTTACCAAATTAAATGTCATGAGTAATAATGGGAGAAGGTTCGCCCGGGACTTCTCCTTTCACAGTCACATTTTTCAGACAAACACAAAAAAGTGAAGTTTCATTCAAAGGTGTTTTTTTTTTCCTTTTGTTGAACATGTGTTGAGGTTTGGCCACGAAACGGACCTTAATCAGGACTAAGTGACATTTCGTTAATGTGTTCTTTTCTTTTTGGAGGATCGATTCTCCTCGCTTCAGAATTGACAGATGCTGCCTGGACGAGGGCTGAGAAACCAATAAGAGTATCTTTCTCTCTCGCTCTCTCTCTGTCTCTCTCTCTCTCAGTGTCAGAGTTAAAAACCGTTCAACTTGGCCAACACTATTCTTTTGGGTTTGTGTGTGTGTGTGTGTGTGTGTGTGTAACGACTCTCTCCTCCCTGTTTAAACCTGGCACATTTCTCACAGACTCTGATGAAAAATAGAACGCTTGCTGGATGGTTGAACCCGTTCGCCGTTCCTTTATTTATGCAAACAAATGGAGGGTGGAAGAGAAGGACTGAAGAGAAGAAGGAGAAAAAGAAGAAAAGGAGGAGCTGGAGGAGAAAAGGGGGCACCATGAAGAAATGAAAAGGACTCCAGAAGTAAAGCCAGGCGAAGGCCAGTGGGGGTCGAGGAAAGTCCGAGGCTGCACCAATCCGAGGCGTTTGTCCTGGTGATAAACTCCGCCCTGCACGACCCCGCCTCTGTGAGAGAAAGAAAAACATTCAATTGATTGGACATGGCCATGCAGTTGGTTAAACAGCAGTGAAACGCTTCCACCTCTCCTCTGGCAGATGTCTGTGAACGCAGCGAGTGACGGCGGCACCCAAACACCATGTTGAAAAATCGAGGAAGAAAAAAAAAATGGTGGGGGTCCCAAGTTCCTCCTGGGTCATGGATCCAGTGACTCGCTCCCTGACAGCGCTAATTGACTTCCTCGTTTACCTAACGAGGAGTGTGCGAGTCGTACGTCGCCAAACACATACCGTCATTAGGCAGCGGCACATAATTGTGCCGAGGGGCCGCTAATTTCACTTTGTGGAAATACTCGGTTTAATGAGACACGAGATCAGTGGAGCTGTTGTGCAAATATTGTCAGGCTTTGTTAGTCAGAGGCGTGTAGGAAAAGGCCTGAAGTTGCCTTCGCGTGTTACTGCTGCGACAGCGAGATCGTTTAACCGACTCGCTTTAACACGGAACTCGGAAAAGTCTTCACACTCAAGCGGTGTTTGGAACTTTTTATTTATTCTGCTGTAAATCCGTATTCATGTTTACTCGCAGAAATATCTGAGTGAGAAAAAAACCAGTGAAAGTTGTGGATGACCCACTATCACAGTATTCTGATTTGGCCTTGAGCTATTTTTAGATGCTCTGCTATATTTTTTGCTCAGGTTAGAAAATACGGCTCACGTGTCCATGCTGCCTAATTATCCATCACGCCACTTTTTCTTCTCCTCCTTCTTTTTTTTATTCAGCAGAGAACAGAGCCGTATTTCAGCACGTTATTAGCATCCGTATTGGACTCGATGCACCTTGTCAGTCCAATCATAAAAAGAAAAAAAGAAATGAGGCACACTTGAGCTTTTGCAGCTGCTCTCACGACCATGAGCTCGGACAAAGAGAACACGGCTGACGAGAAAAAGGGAAAAAGGGAGGAGGGGGTGGAAAACATCGTGGTCTAGACTTTAAGCGTGTTCTGGGGCAAGACCTAATTGTGAAGTGATACGAAGTGACGGGGAAAAGTGTAAATCATTCGCTCAGCTCACACTCACGTTGGCACACAACAGAGTCTTTCACACAGCTGTAATTTGTAGAACCTGGTTGCAGAATTACCCCAAACACCACCACCACCTCCTCCCCCCTGTCGGCCCTGGCCTTCAAATCATCCACAACCAACACGTATGTAATTTACAGCAATTTAGCATCCGCTTTCACAGGGAACAGGGACTTGGGAAACCTGAGGCTGCTGTGTAACCGTATCTGCCTCAGAGCTGCAGCCGAGGGGCAACACGGAGAATAAATTCAACCTCTGGCTCCGTGCTGAAGTTCACAACACTCACCGTTTGGATCGGTCACAATTAAGAGTTTTTCTTGCGGCTGAGAAAATCAAGCCGTCTGTCGTCTGGTCTGGGGTTTAATTTACAGCACATACGGCTTAATAGTGAATCAAACGCTCAGTAGGGGATACGTTGTGGAGCGTTTATTCAGAGCTGCTCCATTTTCACTTTTCTACACTCGGAACATCACATACACACTGATTTGCAGAATTCGCAGGCCAGACCTGCTTCCACAACAACCTGTAGCCCCGCTGACCCCCGGGGGCCGAACGTCGCCTCCCAGGAGGCGGAGATTCATCATTAGCAGCTGGATAATTAAATATCAGGCAGACAAAAGGCACAGCGTGGTCCTCAGACCCCCGGTGGACATGTAGTCTTGTGATACCCTGTGAATCATCTGGCTGCTTGAGGTTTGACACAACAGCACATGTAATGTGGGTTTTTCTATGATTTATAATGAGAAAGATGAAGAAAAAACTTTACTGCGCTTGTGATATACAATAGCTGCTGATGTCTTTCCATGTGGTGTAGGAATATCGAGATCTTCCCATTCGCCACTGAAACAGCTGTCAAGTTAGGACTTGTAATTCTTCCACGCACACACACACACATGCGGCGAGAGTGGGTGAAGCTGCTGAACAGCGAGTCTGTGGCAGGCAGGGGCAGATGGCAGGAGGCAGCAGGCACTTGAGGATGCGCCAGTTACAAGAGCGGTGGGAGTTTGAAGCAGGCAGATGGGGCTTTCATGAGGGGAAACTCCAGCCAGGGCTCCAGGAGCCAGTGTTTTTCGGCGAGTGGACATCGGGCCAATTCACCAGGGCTGGAAGGAAGTGGAAGAAACGTGGAGAGAGAGAGAGAGAGAGAGGCGAGAGAGAGACTAGAAGATGATGAGATGATATGAGGAGATGAAGGGCAGGGTGCGGGTTATGACATACGGTGAGGCAGACCCTCCCTGGTCTCATTAGGCTGCCTCATTACCTCAGTAGCAACCACGTCTCTTTTTACCCTCATCTCACCCCACCTCACCTCCAAACATACTCATGGAACCACCAAAGGCTCATATTTACTGATGAAATAAAATTAGAGAGTAGATCTTTCTCGCTGTGTTGGATGGTTCCAGCATTAACAGATGGCTTCTCTGATTTTCTTCAACACTCATATTATTTTGGTTTGTCACCAAAATAATTAATTGCACTCAAGTTCATGTCCCTGTTGGGTTTATACTCATTATTTTTATTTTTTATTTTTGCATCGTATTCAGTAAAGACACACGAACAGGGATTTCTATGTGCATGATCCTGGTTATCTGGTTTCTCTTTCCGTGTGTGTGTGTGTGTGTGTGTGTGTGTGTGTGTGTGTGTGTGTGAGCAGCTCCTTCTGTGTTAGATGTGCTTGGGTGCAGTGTATTGACGTTTTTGCCGAGCCCATGGGAGGCTGCTGCATGGGGAATCTGGAGCTCACGTTTCAGCCCCCTACACTTTCATCTTCAGCGGGTGGAGAAACCCAGCGAGAGCTGCTTGTGCACAAACAGAATTTGGCAAAAGGGCCTGTCGCTCCATGGGAAGCTTTGTGCATACATCTGTGTGTGTGTGTGTTTATGATCATCATTCCCTTTATTAAACTGCATTACAACAGCACTTCTGAACGTATTGTGGTGGTGCTCCTCATGCCTCGGCTCTCTGGAGGGAGTTCTGATTAAAGAAGCTAATTCACGCTGATGCACTCGTACCTGAAGGAAACTCACGTCTGCAGATGAAAGGCAACAGAGGCATTTAGAGTTTTCTGAACAGATATTTTTTTAAAGAAAGATGTGTTTATAATTGTGTATAAACAAATCGAATGTAAGGAAAAACTAACAGCTACAGAACGTGTGCTGATTCAGGAGCTGCTTCTTTTTTCTGAATGAATGTGTACATGAACATCAGGACCAGTGTGAGATGACTGTTGGAACATCTGGAGTGTTTTTTTGAGAACCAAAATCTGATGCCGTAACTAATTCCGAAAGCGATTCATTTGGTCCTCCAGTGGACTGATGGTGAAAGTGTACAGAACGCCGTGCAGCTGAAAGAGAATAAAACACATTCAGTATAAATCCTTGTTTCACTTTTTAATTTTGTGATTTGTTCCAGATTTTTAAAGGATTTTTGATGCATTAAATCTGATCCTCTTCTAGTTTCTTCACTGCTTTATATATTTCTCCTGCGTATTGAGAGTCCAGTGTGTACAGTGTGAGTGAAGAACCCTGGGGCAGATACTCAGTGATGCAGTATTAGATACTCGTTGCTTCACTCCAGCAGGTGTGTTGATGTTCTGATGGTTTGTCCAGAGTTCAGATGAAGCGTTAAAGCGATGCGGCTCTGATGCCGGGGCGTGTGGGTAAGGAACAGGAAACGGGTTTGTGTGCCAGTGGACGTTCTGTTGTGCGAATGTGTGTGCCACTGCAAGCGAGCAGCCTGGTAACACCATACCGGCTCGAGCTTCCAGCAGAATCTGGGCTCGTGTCTCCCTGGCAGAGGTTCGGTTAGCTTTGGCATCGTGTGCATGGATTATGTGCACAACTCGCAGAAATGCGGTTTGAAAAATGTATTAATTCTGCGTGTGAATACGCGTCTGGGAACGAGTGTTTGTGTGGAAAAAAAAACACACAGATCCTGTTTCCTCATTTATTTGCATTCAGTGACATGGAGAGAAGATAAAGTACACAGTAATAATTTAGCAGAAACAGTCTGAATTCTCATCGAGATCCATTTCAGTCGTATGGAATTCATCTGGTTTTAAAGATGAGGAATGTGAAGTGTTTTCCTGCTGAATTCAGATCCCAGGTTGTGTTTCCATCAACATTAACACACTCTGGGTTTATACTTTCCTCCAAAATAACACTTAATAATACAAAAAACGTTTAGAAATGCATTTCACATGATCATCACGATAACCTCTTAAATAGGCGAGAAAAACTGTAGTGTTAAAAAAAACCCACAAGATTAAAAAAATCAAGATGCAGGAAATAATATGTATTTTAAACTGAATGAGTAAAAAATATATTTGAAAATAGGAAATATATTAAATAAATAAACAAATAAATATTCAATATTGCATTAAAAAAGAAAATATATTGAATACATTTTTTGTCAATTTCTTGATAAAATATTTCAATTTATTTACACTTTAATAATTAAATAAATTAATAAATGATTCAATTTTAAAATAAAAATTCATGCACTTTGGAATTATTTACAATAATGAGCTTGTGCTTTTCCCCCAAAATATAGGAAACAATCATGATATCTGCAACATCTCTGAAACGTGTGCTGTGATCAGTATTGATGGCACGCATCCGCTTCTCCTCGTGTACTCGTGATTTCTCCAATTTTCACAATTTTCCTGTCTTTCACTTTACAGTGGTTTTGTGGTGAATTATTCCATAAAATATGAAAATAAGGGTGAATCAGTCAGGCAGACGTCTGCGTCTGGGAGGGACGCCGTGTGTTTTGGGGGGTTGTGATCATTTTATTTGTTTATTCCCCCCCCTTCCACACACACACACACACACACACACACACACACACACACACACACACACACCACACGTCACCAGTGTTTATCTGAACTTTAATCTTCTTCACAACACAATAGATTGCAGTTATTTACTTTACACAGACACACACATACACGGTCATACATGCACTGACATATACACACACACTCACACACACACACACACTCACACACACACGATCCTCTCCAGAGACAGTTTTATGTGAAGGAGATCAGACGTCTGCCATTATAGTTACACATCCATTTTTGTTATTGTAGCAGTGTGATGTTGCCTGTTGTTGTATTTTGAAAACATTACCGCGAGGCATCGGGTGCGAGACACACCAGGGCAGGTCTTAAGGGATCTCCAACATCTCCTAAAGGTCCCATGGTGGCACCGGCGCTCAGTGCCTGGAGAGGACATCCAGGTGAGGCCTCCATCAGAGCTTCCTCCTCTGTGCGGTGCTGAGCGAGCTGCACTCACGCTGTTTTGTCATGCGCTTTGTAGGGAGGAGGAAGTGCGATCGGGGGACCCACCTGCATGCTACTGGTCCTCTCCAGGGGCTTCAGCTCTGGGACCTGGAGCAGGCCATCTCGAGTCACTTTAATTGGCCACGTGTGAATACGGTGCGTCAGCCGAACCCCGGCTTCCGCCGAACCAGAAAGGTGTGGAACGCTCCCGCCATGGGCCTGCCACTTAACAAAAATAAAACATCAGGAACACTTTTTCCCTCCACATAACAAAAAAGTGTGAAACAACTGAAAATATGTCATATTGTAGGTTCTTCAAAGTAGCCACCTTTTGCTTAGATTACTGCTTTGCACACTTTTGGCATTCTCTTGATGCCTACTTTGAAGAACCGACAATATGACATATTTTCAGTTCACTTTTTTGTTATGTATATAATTCCACATGTGTTAATTCATAGTTTTGATGCCTTCAGTGTGACTCTACAACTTTCATAGTCATGAAAATAAAGAAAACTCTTTGAATGAGAAGGTGTGTCCAAACTTTTGGTCTGTACTGTATATATAATATATATAAACTTTTGGTCTGGGTTAGGGTTTTTATAAACCAGTCATGATATTGATAATTTTTTTTCTCTCTCGTCGGTGTAAAAACAGGACGAGTGTTTCTGCCGTTTCGGGTGAAAGAAAAGTAGAAGAGGTGTAATAATATATATATTTATATAAAAATCTGTGCTGTGTTGAGGAACTTCTGCACCAGAGCATTTTTAGTGTAGTCTTGTTAGAAATGCAGTGTCTGAAATCCACAAGGTCGACATTTTCACTGCTCAAAGTTTCGGAGGATCTGCAGAGACTCTCGCAGGACGGAGTGAGGAAAAAGGGGCGGGGCTTCAGTGAAGTGTCCATCAACCCCGAGTACGGCTCACGTGTACAAATCATTCCAGATTCACACGTTTTGCGTGTTCTTCGGAGGAGAGGAGCGATGCACTGTGAGGAATAACAGTGTACAGGTTGGCAGGTTCTCTAATAGAGTAAACAGAATGAGAGTAAACATCGTGGAATATTATAATATCCTGTAATTTATTCATGGAAATCGTTCTCAATCACGATCAGCTCGAATACAGTGTGAAACATCTCCAGATTTCATGTTAAACAGATGGCGAGCGCAGCCGTGTCTCGGGCCTCACTGTAAAGGGTTTAGAAGCCACGTGAACTTGCTGTCCGTGTTTGATATTCCATGTTGAGAGCAGTTTCAGGTGACAAATGGCCACGCAGGAGCAGTGAGCACATGGCACACTAATGTGACGTGACTGGGATTAATAGCTGTTGACTGCAGCATGTGGAGCTGTGAAGCAGCAGACTGTAGGGGAGTCTCATGTCTGCACTCTTATCCCAGGTCCCAGCACTCCCATCATTCCTTGCAGCTCTGATTGATCTGGACACCGGTTGACCCGCTCGGCCCGTCAGCTCTGCCTCTGCCTCGCAGTTACGAGAGGCAGCACTTCTCTCTTCTGTTGCTGAATCCAGTTCAGAGCGAAATTGGGTGTGTTTGATATTCGTTTCGGTTCGTTTTCATACCAGGTGTAAATTGAACGAAGCGAACGACGTGAGAATGTTGGCTGTGCGGCTGAAAGTGTACTTTTTCATCCAGACGAAGAGATTCAAACTTTATCACGTCTAAACAAATGGCTCTGAGGAGAAAACCCACCAGGATTCGATTGAGATTCACTTCACCCTCCAGCAGATCACATCGTCCGCTTCATTACTGTAGACAATAATATCCTCGTTCTCACGGCGTTTCTGTGGAACAGGATCTGCAGTGTGATGAGAAGTTTCATCATCACAGGGTTACGTTCATATACAAAACTGCACTCATTAAACAGGGACGAGCGATTAAACAACAACATCACAATATTTATGAAGATAATAACAGTAACAATAACATGAGCATCAGCAGATACTAATGAATATTAACTTCTCAGTTGAAAGCGTCATTAATACAAGATTCCTAATCGAACTCCGAGCTGCAGAACTGATAGAAAGATTCTGTTCTTCTGTAACTTTATTTAGTGTTCAACATGGAAACGTTTAATAAAATAAGAGCAAAGATCAACATCATATCAGTATCATGAGGAGGAGTTTCACTGGAACGTCACAGACGCTACGATAAACACACACTACGCTTTATTTACAAAAAATAAATACAAAAAATTTAAAGCAATTTAAAGAATGAAGTATATAATCAACTGTGTCCAATGAGTTTATTGAAAATGATTGAAATGAAGTAAAAATAGAACTAAAGTTCCTTTTGAATTTGGAGAAATCGATTCAATTAAAGACATCAATTAATTTCATGTAAAATATCACAATTATAACATGTGCATTAGTACGTGATGATCGTCTGTGCTTCAGTCACTTTACAGCATTTCAAAATAAAAACACAAAAGAAACAAAAATTTATGTTGAAATTATTTACATTTAACATGTTTCCTAAATACAAAACCTTCATATTAAATTATCTGCTTTAAGTTATTAGAATATTAATGATATTATAGAAAAGTGTATTGTGATTAAATTTATCACATTATTCATATAAACTATTTCATTATACTGCAGAGCCGTGACGTGACGTGACGTGACGTGACGTGACGTGACGTGACGTGATCTCCATCAGAACAACTCATACAATCAAATACTCACCAGCTTTAGGGTCATTCAGAACATGGGTATTAGTGGTGTTATTGGTGATGTTATTGGTGTTGGTGGTGTTGCTGGTAGTGGAGTTATTGGTGGTGGTGTTGGTTTTGGTTTTAGTGGTGGTGGTGTTGGTGGTAGTGGTGGTGGTAGTGGTGGTGGTGGTTTTATTAGTGGTGGTGGTAGTGTTGCTGGTAGTGGTGTTATTAGTGGTGGTGGTAGTGTTGCTGGTAGTGGTGTTATTAGTGGTGGTGGTAGTGTTGCTGGTAGTGGTGTTATTAGTGGTGGTGGTAGTGTTGCTGGTAGTGGTGTTATTAGTGGTGGTGGTAGTGTTGCTGGTAGTGGTGTTATTAGTGGTGGTGTGGTGTTATTAGTGGTGTTGGTGGTAGTGGAGTTATTAGTGGTGGTAGTGGTGTTATTAGTGGTGGTGGTGTTATTGGTGGTGTTGGTGGTAGTGGAGTTATTAGTGGTGGTGGTAGTGGTGTTATTAGTGGTGGTGGTGTTATTGGTGGTGTTGGTGGTAGTGGAGTTATTAGTGGTGGTGGTAGTGGTGTTATTAGTGGTGGTGGTGTTATTGGTGGTGTTGGTGGTAGTGGAGTTATTAGTGGTGGTGGTAGTGGTGTTATTAGTGGTGGTGGTAGTGTTGCTGGTAGTGGTGTTATTAGTGGTGGTGGTAGTGTTGCTGGTGGTGGTGTTATTAGTGGTGGTAGTGTTGCTGGTAGTGGTGTTATTAGTGGTGGTGGTAGTGTTGCTAGTAGTGGTGTTATTAGTGGTGGTGGTAGTGTTGCTGGTGGTGGTGTTATTAGTGGTGGTGGTGTTATTGGTGGTGTTGGTGGTAGTGGAGTTATTAGTGGTGGTGGTAGTGGTGTTATTAGTGGTGGTGGTGTTGTTGGTAGTGGAGTTATTAGTGGTGGTGGTAGTGTTGCTAGTAGTGGTGTTATTAGTGGTGGTGGTAGTGTTGCTGGTAGTGGTGTTATTAGTGGTGGTGGTAGTGTTGCTGGTAGTGGTGTTATTAGTGGTGGTGGTGTTATTGGTGGTGTTGGTGGTAGTGGAGTTATTAGTGGTGGTGGTAGTGGTGTTATTAGTGGTGGTGGTGTTGTTGGTAGTGGAGTTATTAGTGGTGGTGTTGGTTTTGTTATTAGTGGTGGTGGTAGTGTTGCTGGTAGTGGTGTTATTAGTGGTGGTGGTAGTGTTGCTGGTAGTGGTGTTATTAGTGGTGGTGGTAGTGTTGCTGGTAGTGGTGTTATTAGTGGTGGTGGTGTTATTGGTGGTGTTGGTGGTAGTGGAGTTATTAGTGGTGGTGGTAGTGGTGTTATTAGTGGTGGTGGTGTTGTTGGTAGTGGAGTTATTAGTGGTGGTGGTAGTGTTGCTAGTAGTGGTGTTATTAGTGGTGGTGGTAGTGTTGCTAGTAGTGGTGTTATTAGTGGTGGTGGTAGTGTTGCTGGTAGTGGTGTTATTAGTGGTGGTGGTAGTGTTGCTGGTAGTGGTGTTATTAGTGGTGGTGGTAGTGTTGCTGGTAGTGGTGTTATTAGTGGTGGTGGTGTTATTGGTGGTGTTGGTGGTAGTGGAGTTATTAGTGGTGGTGGTAGTGGTGTTATTAGTGGTGGTGGTGTTGTTGGTAGTGGAGTTATTAGTGGTGGTGTTGGTTTTGTTATTAGTGGTGGTGGTAGTGTTGCTGGTAGTGGTGTTATTAGTGGTGGTGGTAGTGTTGCTGGTAGTGGTGTTATTAGTGGTGGTGGTAGTGTTGCTGGTAGTGGTGTTATTAGTGGTGGTGGTAGTGTTGCTGGTAGTGGTGTTATTAGTGGTGGTGGTGTTATTGGTGGTGTTGGTGGTAGTGGAGTTATTAGTGGTGGTGGTGGTGGTGTTATTAGTGGTGGTGGTGTTGTTGGTAGTGGAGTTATTAGTGGTGGTGTTGGTTTTGTTATTAGTGGTGGTGGTAGTGTTGCTGGTAGTGGTGTTATTAGTGGTGGTGGTGGTGTTATTATTGGTAGTGGTGGTAGTGTTGTCTGCTCTTTATCGCCCTGGTTGCCACATCAGTCAGGTTGTAGCCGTGTGTTCCGTCTCCTCCTGCAGATTGGAGCAGGTTTGTGCTGCACTTTAGATGAAAGGTTTTGTTGAATTGCATTCTTTCAGCATGTGTCACACTTGTGCGAGTGAAACACGAGTCTTAAACCTGGGCTTTTCACCACAAGACGGATCGCGTCATTATTCTGCACTGTAGAAGGAAAACGTTGTGGTGTTTGCTGTGTAACGTCAGAGTACAGACCCCTGATTGTTTACAGAAAGCTTCAGCGCTGTTTATGTTTCATTTATGAAAGTGGTCTTTATGAATGTTGTATAAAGTTATATAATGGAGTGCTGAAATAACGTGTTCCCAGACGTGTGTGTGTGTGTGTGTGTGTGTGTGTGTGTGTGTGTGTGTGCGCTGTCCCACATAGGTTTACCGGACGTTTACAGAAGTTCTGTAGATTTTTTACTTGGTCAGATCTTCACTGTAGATCAGACTTTCACAGTCAGATTAAAGTAGAAGATGAATTGCGTGATGATTCCTCTCATGTGACGAGAACGAGAGCGAACGCAGGTTTGGGTTAATAATATATATAGTTTCGGAGCAGGAGGGGAAACGGCGTACGCTGGATATTTTTACACCGCAGACTTTATAACACAAAGATGATGAGATGCATCAGTCAATAATTCAAGGACGGTGGAGATGAAAGACGATTTCGGAATTGCAGCCACGTGGGTCCGGGGTGTAAACAGGTATGATGGAGGCAGATTTGACATGACAGGTGGTAAGGGAGGGGGTTGTGTCAGTTTATCCTGTTTAACACACACACACACACACACACACACACACACAAAAGACTCAGATACCACACCCTCAAATTAATTGACATTAACAGTTGTAACACAGGTCCTTATCCAGCATGACTTACTGTACATTTATCTCATTTATACACCTGAGCAGTTTTCGGGTTAAGGGCCTTGCTCAGGGGCTTAGGAGTGCCATCCCCATTTTACATTCCTCTCTGTGCCCCAGCGTCCAGTCGGTGAGATGAACAGAATATTAACTAACTCATGTAGTGCACAGTTTAAATCCGGAATTTCAGCGTAAGTGTGGAAAAGCCGGTGTTTAAAGCGTGAAGGTTCAGCAGGTAGTTCCACAGAGTTCCAGAGAGAAAGTATTTCCCCTGCACTGCAATTCTCCAACTGTACAGCGGTGAGAAGCTCGGAAAGTGTTAACGGTGCAGAACTGCCAAGTGGAAGGACTTTAGTGTTTAAATGAATATTGTGTGCTCGTCTCATTTTCTGTTCATATTCTAATACGAGAACAAACCTAAAGATTTAAATACATCTTTTAGAAAAAAACTGCAAGGACCATATTCACATTGGACGAAGTGAAGAAGTCGAAGTGTTTATGGTGCACTTCAGGGAAATAAAGAGAATTTTAGATGAATATAAAAACACTGGTGACCTGAGGTGATTAGCTTCATGTCCGCCAGGCAACTATGAATAAAATCATATCATGAACACGAATTCTTCTGGTCTTGGACACCCAGACTTGTGATTCTTCCCCTGGTGCGTGTTACACACTGCTGCACATTCTCCTGGTCTTCACTTTCCAGGTCACTATAGTAACCATGTCTGAAAAAGCATCCCATCTATTGGTAATTAGGTGAAAATTGATTTGATAATATGAAATATTTGACTGGAAACACATGCTTACTTACTTACTTTCTCTTAAACTCTTTTGCAGACACCTTCATTCACACTCCATCTTTTATACATACACATGTCCTGGACTGACAAATCACGTCCCGGCTGCCACGTCTGTTTGATCGTTTATATGAGCCACACTAACGTTTCTGAGTTATGTATGTTTATTCCAGCTAAATGTTTGGTTCACAGCATGTTTTGACTGACGGATGTGTATATTTTAACAGTTGCACCCGCTCACCTCCCCTGCTATTGATTTCCTTCAGCGAGGTGTGGGGGAATCCTGGGGGACGAGGGGGAGGTCAGGCGTTTCTCCACGTTTGGCACTGGGAGATATTTGGCCTCTGCAACCGAAAGCTCCAGGGATCGTTGGCTCTCGGAGGCCTGAGACTCCATGTCACATGTTTCATGTTTAGCATCAGGCAGTTTGACACTCATCCAACCAGGAATTTGCAAACGTAATTTAAGTCCTAAGACGAGTTTCAGCGATACGACCTGGAATAGTACGGTTCGAACGCTGATGCTGTTTGATGGATGGACTCGAAGCGTTGTGTGTGTTTTAATTCGTCATAAAATGGTGCGATTTTTTTGGGGGGGGAGTTCGAAAAGTTTGAAATGTCAAAGAACTTCCCTAAAGTTTCACACACGCTTGACTTTTGGCAAAATTCCATCATGAAGCTAAAGTCAGAGTCCTCATTAATATTTCAAACAAACAAGACGAGAGCTTGTGTTTTGATTGGGAGTCAACAGGAGAGAAAGACCTTCAGTACCTTGCCAAGAGGCAAGTTCAACCTGCTTTACACTGCCGGTGAGGGCAGGTGTTGGGGGCTGCTTTGATGTGGAAATGGATTTTATATATATTTTTTTATATTCCTTGACGGTGGATTCTGGATGTTTAGGGTGGCCTGCAAGGGATCCAGCACACCACCGCTGCCTTTTAGAGCCCCCGATAGATCTCCCTGTCTGATCCGTGCCTAGCCACGGGCGCTAAGACACAGGAGGAGAAACAGGCCGCAAACACATTATCAATGCAAAATGAAAGCGCGGTAGAGAGGGGAAGCAAGTGGAAGTAGAGTGGAAAAAGCACGTTCTCCTGGCAGCTTGGACAGAACAGATTGAGATCACCCTCTGCATTCTGATTTTACTCACAAAGTGCCGAGCGATTTCTCTGAAATCATAACGCTGCCGTTCATTAAGGTCACGGATGTCTTTTGTCTGGAGCTCTGAACTGAGCCAGAGAGTGAGTTGAAGGTGATGATGATACAGAGCTGGGTGCTAATTGTGAGCAAGGACAGATCACCAGTGCTTACTGTTTCACTCTTCACCCTGGCAAATGGAAAGACCTTAATACATTCACAAAGCATCTCAATGACAGACAAGAGAAATGAAATCCAGAAAGGCCTCGCAAAGTGATGATGGCACTGAATACTCCCACATCCCTCTATGAGTGCATGGGATGGAGGGATGGAGGGAGGGGGGGAACAGGACGAATTTAATTTCATGACAGTCTTGAATTGCAAATGTCGAAGGAAGGCTTGGCATTGCTCCAGAAGAATGAGAGGAGGAAGGCAAGAGCTCAGGACGCCTGACAGGCTTGGCTGCCACATTAGGCAAATGAGAGGTGAAGGCAGAGCCAATCATCTGGTTGAGGTAAAAAGCTCCTGGCTCAGCCAATGGGGAGCTGAGAATCCTTGGATTTAAATCACAATGCAGCGGGTGATTGAAAACTACATCAATATCAATGAGCTTTTCCAAAAAAAGGTCGTAATGAAATCTTTTATGTAGGAGGAGGATCGAGAATTGGAGCAGAGACCATTTAGCAGGGTTACTGCATTAATGATAACTAATAAACTCTGCTCTGTTTCTGTGATAGTTTTTGTGACACGAGTCTTCAAACCTAACGATCATTGCCTTTACTGGCGGCATCTTCGCAGGCATAACGTTTTAATTCAGCCGTTAGGTGAAGTTAAAGTGTTTGCACGCTTGGACTGGTTCTGTTTGTTGGAGCTGTGGTAATTTTGGCAAGTGTCTGGCCTGCGGGGGGCACCAGCTCTGTGCCTGGGAGTTAATTGAAGTGATAAACTGGTCGCCATCTGCCATCTTCCGAGAGAAACCCGACACACGGGGCGCATCAATCGGAGCTAATTCCGTGCGAGATATCAGGCAGAAGCACTGCGGCATGTGAACGTTCGCTTCCTGGACCTGATGTGAAAGACAAAACGCTAATGGAGCGTTCTGCTTCGTTCTCGGTCACTCTTCACCTCATAAACGAACATCAGGACGAGCTCCAGCTGAGACCTTTGAGCCACTTCAGCCAAGGAGAAATGAGCTTGAATGTTTTCTTAGAGGATTGACCTGTGAGTGCTCGGCCCCTGCCGTCGCTCGACATTCTTTTCATTTCATCACTGTTCAGCTTGGTGTTGTGAAGCTGCTGTAGCAGAGCTTCAGCCTCAATTCACCCTTAATGGACGGAAGCCAGTAAAGTGTAAGGTGTCAGAGAGACCTGTTAGTGCTGGATTATAACGTTAAATTCACATTGATATATTTACAGTAAAAAAGGGAACATTTTCAAGCCAAAACACATCATCATGAACACTCAGGTTCTTCATATAAGTGCTCAGAAGAAAAACAGACGCATCCTGCAGCTGGTCAGGAACGCGGATGTGATATTGGATAAGGAGGAACTCTTTTGGTTTGGAAGTTAATGAAGATGTGCCATTTGGTTGCGTGTTTGTTTTGGCATGTGTAGTAATATTACTAATGTTTTATTTACAGGCGCTTTACACGACACTCACGGTCACGTTACATACAATAAAAACACAACCATTAACAACAGTTTCAAATAACGAAACACTACACAAACACAAAGAAATACAGAGTCAGTGGTGGTTTTGTGGTGGTTTTGTGGTTGTGTTTGTGTATTTGTCGTCCGTTTGCTACCGTTGTGTTTGTTGAGTTGTTTTGTTTTTAGACTTGTTGCTGTGATTTGAAGTTAAAGCTCGCGTTCTGGGGGGGACACGAAGCCCAGGACCTCTGCTAGGCCACATTGTTAAATCATTTTCACCCATAAACAAAGAAGAGCTGGAACGCATTACAGGATCCAGAAGAATTCCAATCAGGATCAGTTGCAGAGCCCGAGTTAGTAAGCTGTTTATTTGTCTGGGGGTCCGAGGCGAATCTCTTCTGTTTGAACGTTTCTGTTTGCTATTCTGAGGTTTTCAGCCATGCTGTCTGTTTTGGGTACTGAATGGGATTAGGTTCTGCCTCCTTGTGTTTTTGGGCACCGTCCATTAGAGTGCACTGCATTTCTGGCGTAGCTTTGCTTTATAAAATTCATGATGCCTGTGACTCGGAGCTGAAGGATTCAGAGCATGGGGCACGGTGTGGATGAAGACGAGACCTTTTCACAGCCAGATAGAATTAATGAATGCAGAAACCCCTGGATTTGTTTTCAGTATGTGAAATACAGTGGAACGAGCCATGGGTTGGGAAAGTCCTCACACACGTCCTGTGCCCTTGAAAACCCTTTTATGTAGTTTATTATATAAATGAACACTATTTATAGTTCTGAAAGAGACTCGAGTACACTGTGATTCTGTTCTCATTTCACTGAGGACATTTTGAGATTCTGTGTCTGATTGGACACTGAAATGTTCGTCTTTAATGGCACATGTTGATCCATAAACCTGATCCATGCGTCCCCTCCAGTCTTTCTCACGATGAAATCAAATCCTGTTTTTCTGGAATATGAGTCTGAAGTTACAGAATAAATCTATAGACGTTTTTTGATTGTTTTTGCCTGAATTCAGCCTCGTAAAGCATCACATGGTCAGTCAGGGGTCATGAGTAGCTAACATGCCGTGCAAAGTAGTTCCAGGTCATTATCGTCACGTCCCTGCTGCCCCGGCGTCTCGCTAACACGGTCTCATTCATGCTGTGAACGCTCGGTGATTAACGCCGTCCGTATGCGCTCCATAGGACGAGCCAGAGGCGGCCGCTCGGACGTTTCTTCTGAACGAGCTCTCTAATGCATGACATCATCAGAACACAACGAGCAAACAAGTCTTGATTATCAGCAGCTGGTTTATTTCTTCAGGTTTTTTTTTTTCAGTTTGGAGTCAAATGTGCTGGCTGTTCTTTTGTGGGTAGAAGATTATTATTTTTTTTTAAATTAGAGTCGTTTCAAAGAGGAAACAAATTCCAGATTGGTGGAGCAAAGCCAGTTACAACGCTGCGACGCAGGACATCAAACCAGACCGCAAACATTCCATCCCAGCGTGTTTATACCAGAGTTCTACATGTCTCACTGTGAGACTGTAACTTATATAATCATATATAGTTCTGTTGCTTGAAGTTCTGGATGCACAGAGTCGAGAGTGCGTTTAAGAAAACATTAAGGGCTTAAAGGAGGCAGTAATTGCAGCAGGGTAGTGGTGAGGGAGGTCAGGTCTAGCAGCTCTTTAAACTTTGCTCCCAGTTAGATGAGTGTAAGAGCCTCTCAATTTAACCTCACACCCTCTCGCTTTCCCCTATCAGTCGTAGCAGCTCATTAGATTATCCACCGAGGCCAATCAATACAGCCATTAACCAAGAGCAGCCCTCGCAACCAATCACACTCGCTCATGTGGCATCGCTGCTCTTTCTCTCTTTCTTCCTCTCGTTCTTTCTCTCTTTACTCTCGTTCTGTCTCTCTTACTCTCGTTCTGTATTCTCTTTCTTCCTCTCGTTCTTTCTCTCTTTACTCTCGTTCTGTATTCTCTTTCTTCCTCTCGTTCTTTCTCTCTTTACTCTCGTTCTGTCTCTCTCTCTTACTCGTTCTGTATTCTCTTTCTTACTCGCTCTTTCTCTTTACCTCGCTCTGTCTCTCTTCTTACCTCGCTCTGTCTCGTTCTGTCTCTCTTCTTACTCTCGTTCTGTCTCTCTTACTCTCGTTCTTTCTCTCTCTCTTCCTCTCGTTCTGTCTCTCTCTCTTACTCTCGTTCTTTCTCTCTTTCTTACTCTCGCTCTTTCTCTCTTACTCTGTTCTGTCTCTCTTTACTCTCGCTCTTTCTCTCTCTCTCTCTTACTCTCGCTCTGTCTCTTCTTACCTCGTTCTTTCTCTCTTTACTCGTTCTGTCTCTCTTTACCTCGTTCTGTCTCTTTCTTACCTCGTTCTGTCTCTCTTTCTTCCTTCGTTCTGTCTCTCTTTCTTACTCCTCGTTCTGTCTCTCTTTCTTACTCGCTCTGTCTCTCTTTCTTACTCGTTCTTTCTCTCTTTCTTACTCTCGTCTGTCTCTCTTTACCTCGTTCTTTCTCTCTCTTACTCTCGTTCTTTCTCTCTTTCTTACCTCGTTCTTTCTCTCTTTCTCTCTCTTTCTTACTCTCTTTCTTACTCGTTCTGTCTCTCTTTCTTACTCGCTCTTTCTCTCTCTCTTCCTCTCGTTCTTTCTCTTTCTTACTCTGCTCTTTCTCTCTTCTTACTCTCGCTCTTTCTCTCTTTCTTCCTCTCGTATTTTCTCTCTTTACTTTTGTTCTGTCTCTCTTACTCTCGTTCTGTCTCTCTTACTCTCGTTCTGTCTCTCTCTCTTACTCTCTTTCTTACTCTCGTTCTTACTCTCGTTCTTTCTCTCTCTTACTCTCGTTCTTTCTCTCTCTCTTCCTCTCGTTCTGTCTCTCTTACTCTCGTTCTCTCTCTCTGTATATTGCATTAAAAAAATCTCCACAAAATCTCCACAAAATCTCTACCCTCTATTGAATTATGATTGACACTTGTTTAAGCTCATTCTTTCCCAGCACACACACACACACACACACACACACACACACACACACACACACACACACACACACACACACACACACACACACAGATCTCTAAATCCTCCTCGTTTGCCCGGCCTGCTTTCTTCTCTTTCAGCTCTCTTCCCCTCCTCTGAATTGCTGGATGTGTTTTTGTATCAATGTTCGGTGTTTTGGGTTTTTTATTATTATTTCCTAAAAGGCAGGCGTCATTAACACACTTCAAAAGAAATGATAAATTAATACGCAAGCAACAGTTGGGGGAAATTAAATAATTTAGATGCAGTGCTTATCTGCAATTCCCTAAGAAGACTGTATTCACACACACACACACACACACACACACACACACACACACACACACACAGGTCAGAACAGGGGTCAGTCCTCAGGGCAGAAGTGTGAACACTATAATGAGCTCATTTTTGCTGTTTTTTTATTTTGTAGTTTTATAGCAGAGAGAAGTAGAGAGTGTGTAACGTGTGTGTTCGGTGTTTTATCTTTTTCTTTTAGCAAATATTTTCATTACGTCCATAGAATCTGTAAATGAAGCGCTGCTCAATAGCATCGTGCTAAAAAGGCTATCTATCTATCTATCTATCTATCTATCTATCTATCTATCTATCTATCTATCTATCTATCTATCTATCTATCTATCTATCTGTCATTATTATTGTATAAAATGATTTCTATAGTGTAAATGATGCAGCTGAATTCAGAATAGCGATTAAAATGAACACATTAAAGCACATTTTTATAATGTAAAATATAAACAATGAGATAAATTAAACAGAATTAAAAATGTAATAATGAACTGAATCACATTAAAGAAATGAATACAGAGATTTAATTCTAATTTACTATCGAATAAAAAGAGTTGATTTACTGTCTGAATCTGCTGATTATAAACTACAGACAAAACATTAATAAATAATGAATTATTTGATAATAATATAAACACTCAGGTTAATTAATGTGATTCACAGTGAAGTGACCCACAGTGCGAATTTGTGAATTCAGACTCCGTTTTGGGCATTAATGAGTTTTTAAGTTGAAATAATTGATTTTAAACCGATAACTAAGAAAGCAATCAGACTGTGATCCCAAATCATCTCAATCATAATGCACAAGAATCAGTATCATTTAAATTTTTCTTTAGAAGATGTTTTTAGTTCTTGAGTTTTTCAGACCGAAGTAAAGAAACGCAAGTCTGCACATGAATCTACTCTGTACTATAGATGTAATAATCGTTCCAGTTCTCGTATATTCTGTGTAATGAAGGTAATCTAGAGCCATTTCTTTCGTTAGATATATACAGTAAAATGTTTTGGGTACGGAAACAGGATTATTGGGTTGATAACGGAGGAAAAATCACAGTTTGAATGTGTATTGGGGAAATCAGAAATGCGTGCGCACACACAGTGAACAAGTTTTACTGAGAAAAAGAAGGAAATGTCGCACTTTTCCCAATGGTTAAATTGTCAGAGTAGTTTCAGGTGTTTTTGTTGTGCTGAAATCTGGCGGTTCTGCTCTTACAGCTGCCGAGCGAATGGGTCGGACATTCGAGTGAAATCGTGATGCAGTTAAAAGTATTATCAGATGCACCAAACATCAAACCAAACCAGAGCACCAAAGTCATGGAGGACAAAACAAATGTTTTCTTCTCCACACGTGAGGATCCGTACAACCTTTTATTTAGGACACACGTATTCTCTGTGATGTGCAGTGTGTATTTTGTGGAGTTTTATGTGTAAACCGAGTGTGGTGCAGCGTAGTGTACGTTCTTCACGTATTTCAGCCTTTCTGTTGGTGTGTGTGTGTGTGTGTGTGTGTGTGTGTGTGTGTGTGTGTGTGTGTGTGTCCTCCTTGTAGTGTCATCCTGGGAGCTGATGTATAGCGTGAGAAGTGGAAAGAAATGGCATAGCCTCTGAAATATTTAACCCGGGCTAATTGGAGTGCACTTGCCATTTCAGGATTCCTCAACTTCTGACAAAGCAAGAGCAGATCAAAGGCTTCTGCTTTTCCCCTCAGTGTACTGGAGAGAGAAGGAGAGAGAGAGAGAGAGAGAGAGAGAGAGGAGAATTGGTAAGGGGCACATGAGCTGGGGTTTTAGGGGAGATTGTAGAGCAGAGGAGAGCGAGGCTGAACTAAGCATGGAGAGTATATAGGAAGAGAAGGAGATGGAGATTAAAGCAGAGGATGTAAGTCATCATGTAATGCAGTACCATGTGAAGCTGAAGTGTGTGGCATTGCTCCCAGTGCCTCATAGTGCCATGAATAAGAGACCGGCCTTCGGCGCAGATGCGGCTCGTTTTTTTTTTTTCTTTTTTCACTCCGTTCCCTCGTTCCTTTTCTCTCCTAGCTCATTAGGGTGCCTGGCGCTCGCTCGTCCCCTCCCGGCTGTTTGGCCTGCTCCTGAAAGACACCAGCAGCGAATCGCAGGCTCCTCCTTCCGCAGAACATCTCGCGCTCCTCCTCCGTTCAGCTGCACGCGCTGCGGCGGGCCAACACCGGTGAGGAGAAGAACACAGGTGGCTGCTGCCGCCTCGAGACCTTTGTTCCACCAAACAGGATTTACAAGATGTTCCACGTTTCTGTATTTTGTCAGCGTCCCTCGGATGCTTCTCCGTCTTTCTGCCTGTGATTGACGGCTCAAGCTAATTTCATACTCCGGTCGGCTCGCTTTCCCCCGGCTCGACACGAGTCGATTAAAAATCGATAGAATTCTCATGTCTAATCTCCCTTCAGTGCGTTTCTTTGATCTGGGCCTCATTAGACGCACGCTCTAAACCACCTTTTCTGCCAGAATGCACATTGTGGCAATGATACCACACACACACACACACACACACACACACACGTTCATTTTTCTTTTTGTTTTGCAAGTTACTAATAAAATGCTGAATTTTTAGCAGGTTAAATTCTTTACCTCACACCAGCAGTGTATTTATTTATATACATCATCATGTGTGGGCCAAAAAAGCACAAGAACAAATGGACACACGTCTCACATCCATCTCATGTATAATATTCCTGTGCAGAAATCAATGTTCTGACCAAAGGCATTGTTCATTCCATGATTATAGTAATTAAAGGACCAAACCAGGGTGTTGAATCTTTTCCTTTTTAATAGTTTTCAGGTGTGGCTTTTGATTGGTTGACATGAAAACCTGCACCCACAGTGGCCCTTTGTGGAAAAGATGATCTCGTAATTTACTCCAAACACGATTATTTACTTCACTTTTGACGCTTCATCCTGCAGATAATAATTCAGCAATAATATTATATTTAACGCTTGAACTCCTTCTGTTTATATAATTAACATGAGGTCATTTTATTTAAGTCTGTATATCAGAGGGAAATCTATAGATGCTTGAAGTGATGCTACACGAGTACATTGAAGCTCCGAAGTCACATGTCCAACATGCAATTAGATCAAAAATGACTCCACTATTTAGCAACATTTCACTATCAGTCATTTGCTACAGTAAATTGGAAAAGGTGCACGATGAAAGAGATGTGCAGAGGAGAGTTTTCTCTTCCACAAACATCCATGAATCAGATCCACAAGTGGGACACTGAAGAGGTGAAGCTTTCAGAGGGTCAGGAGGAGTCTCTCAGCTGGACTCGCGTTTCTCAGATCAGATCATCGTCTCATGACGTCTCTCAGCAGACTCCAGTAAAGCGCCGCTCGAGAGTGAAGTCCTTGGCAGTGGCAGGTGCGTGTCCTTGAACGTGGTCTAATGGAACTCAGTACAGCGCAGGGACACAATGAACCCGGAACTCTATCACAAATCGTTTATCACGTGAAGGTGATGCGCTTTTTTTTACTCTTTTTCTGATTCAGGTAGAATTTTTTATTAAATACTGAATGGAAGCGCTTCACTCAGATATCATCTGCACAACAATACATAGTGATTAACACCACTGTGTATTCGTTCAATAATTCACATTTCACCAGTAACCACTTTATCCTGGTCATGCTAGGTCTGGACTCGATCCCAGGAACGCTGGCTGCAATCCAAGAAGCTATGCTTGAAGAGGAGCCAATCATGACAGCTATCTAGAGGAGGAAAAAGGAAAGAAAGAAATATCACAGTGCTACGGATTATAATTGTTTTTTTATCAGCATTTTCATCCCAAACCTGTACATCGCCTACATTCCTAATTTTAAGTCCATGATTCCATCCTTTTTTTCATCCTTGTTCTTTCCTGCCGGTCATATTTATTGGGCTAAAATTGGGCTAGCACTGAGCTGGTCGCTATTTCCCCTGAGCAGGAGCCTATTTCCAGATCTTCTCAGGGGTTGAGGTTCACACGGAGAGGAAAAATGCAGCCTTGTTTCAGAAATGAGTGTTTCTTCCTGTGTGAATGCTTTTTTTTTTTTTTTCCTCCACTACTTCCCCCCCACTGAGTCGCTGGAGAAGAGTGTGAGCTGAGAGGAGTGTGCCAGCAGTTACACCCCACAGTGCCATCGGGGCTCTTCTGAGACATCAGGGGGACGTGGTCTCGCCGTTCAGCTCACTGTAACACCACGTTGATTACACGAGATCAGCTTTAACCGTTCACTTAAACCTCACCACAAATAGCCGCCTGTGTTTAAGCGCACGATCCAGACGTCTGTTACGATCCACCTGTTGGAGAAGTATACGTCTATAATTACGCCAGAACGAATAGTTTAATTGTACGATATGTTACTGGTTTGTTTGCTTATCCAGCTTGAGAACATTCATTTGCAGGAGATTGGAGTCGGATGCTGCTGCACACAGTGTGAAGTTACGCACTTCCTTACGCACATTTTAGGCCAAAATAAAGAAGTTATTCAACGTGCGTTTTCCAGAGACACGTCTTCCTGGTACACTGGCATTTTTCATGCATTTCAGGAAAAAAAAAGTGCCTTCCTGCAGGGCTGATTGAGACGTTTTCTTGGAAGGAGCAATGGCGGCCATCCGGCTCTCACCGCGTGCTGATGGCTCACCACGGCATGCTTAATTAGGCCGCCAGTTGGCTTAATGGCCACTGGGAGTCAAGGACAACGGTTAGGCAAGGTTTTTTTGGGAAGCCGGAATTGGATACGTGACGCCATTCCTCTGCATTGGGATTATGCTTTGGGATAACTCCATTGCTCGTGGCTGTAACTTTTCAGTTCTACTTTTTCTCCAGATTTGTTGTTATTCTTATACCCAGTGGTGGTTGGTGGTAAAGATGCAGATCAAGAACAGTAATATTCTGCTGAAAAACTACTTGTGTGATAAGTTTAAAGATCACAGCTTTTAGTACTCGTGTATCTGCTCTTTAAACATTTGGTGCTGGAAAAAAAAATTAATTATTATTATCTAAATGATCTAAATAAGTGCTGTCGCAGTGCACCATGTACTCAAGAAGCCCATCGTGGTTTTTAGCTTTTTACCTTTAGCAACAGACAGCAGGTCTGAGAGTGATGTTACTGTATAATAATAATAATTATAATAATAATAATAATAACATATAAACCTCTTTGTTTTGTTATTGTTCCTAAATGAAATCCATGCTGTGACAGATTGAGTTGTTCGCCTGTGAATTAGCGTGTCACAGTCACAGCATGCCGTGTAATGATCAGTGGCTTGGATCAGAGGAGGAAACACTTCATTTGGTTCATTCATCACAGCTGCGTGTTTATTACTATGCGATGATTGTGCGATGGCGGGTGTAAATATAAGTTACCAGAAACTTCTGGATCGCTTCCAAGCAATCATATCAAGTTAATATCAGTTTTTCCTGCTGGCTTCGAATCATCACTGCAGAAATCCATTACCGTTAGAACAAATATAGTTCTGCATGAGAGGACGAAATCGCGGCGCTGCTCTTGTGCTCTCCCTCTTTCTTTTTTTTTGAAAACCTCACCATCAGCAGCGATCTTCATTCCTTTAGCCAAGAACAGCTTGCGCTGAGCTCAGAATGACGTTTCCTTCGAGATGAGAAGGTGGACAGATGGAGGGCTTGGACACTATTGGCTCAATTAGCGCACATTTCAGCCCTGCTGCTGCGAGTTACGGAGGCCAGCTAGTCCCTAACTTTGATGTTTACGAGGTGCCGGGAAATCGACGGCGCACTCGGATCGCGGTGTCTCCAGACGACAGAACAACAACGGCAACCTTTTGGTTTTGATGCACGATCGCATGTGGTGATGCGATGACAGATGATCAAGAAGCAGGTTGTGACCTGATGACGTCTCTCTGTGTGAGAGCTACTTAGCTACGCTCGTTTGTAAAATTGAGGTCAAGCTGTGGATGAATGCACTCGCGAGATCTGTTGGCGCGCAGCATTAGGGTTTTAACACTCGCGATTAACTCGTTGCAGCGAGGAAGGAGAAGAAGTGAGCTCAGGGAGTTTTCAGCACGGCCTAATAAACAGCCAGCCGGGGAACAAAGCGGTGTGACCCTGGAGGTCGGCCTGCCGATGTTCTCTTCTCCTCTTGATTAACGGAGTCAGAGCAACCCCCCCTTCTTCCTCTTCCTCTCCCAAATCAGGTTGTTCAGATTGATGGTCCAGTCACAGCTGCCACTCAGCAACTCAATTCCATATACTGCATGGGCCAGGGGTCACAACCTCCATCGATTTAAGAGCTAGGTGTCCGTCAGTCCCGGTGATGGATTTCGTTCTTTACGTATGGTGTTTAGGGAAACCAAAAAGTGAGGGTTAACCCCAGACTCCGTAGGGAACGCTCCAGGCCACTTCACTAACTGTATATCTGCAGTGTCTTTCATTAGCCAGACTCTCAGCCTCCTAGGAGAATGCCACTGCACAAATGAACATCTCCGCCATATTGGTCAATAATTAAGTTACTCTTTGTAGGAGTCTGACCCCGAAGGGTCAACTATTGTTTCCTGAGACATGGAGAAATGACTGCGCAATGCCACAGGCAAGGCAGAGTCACATTTAGAGTACAGGCAAAGTGCATCAGCATGTGGGGATCTGCTGAGACAAGTTCAACAGGGGTTGACTGTAATCTGATGCCACTTTTTCCACACTGAAGTTCACTTCTGAAGACTAGCAGCTCTACAACCTGACGATCGAATTGTGGATGTTTTATAACCTACTCTATATTTGTTCTAAATGAAGTTTTAGAGTTTTTCCAGATTTATCTAAGCAAATATTTTGGCCAGGGTGTGAGATTCGTTGAGAATTAAGATCTAGTATGGTGTGGTTCACAACTGCAGTCTTGGTGTTGTACATTCTGAGATGATGATGACCCAAGCGGAGAAAACGCTTACCAGTTATTTTAATTCCGTATTAATATTACCAGTGGTGGATGGAGGACACAAACCATGTAGTAGATTTAAAGTAGAGACACTCAGTAAAATGTGACTCCAGTAAACGTGTCTTTTTGCACATTCACCTGAGTAAAAGAGTAAAAAACCTTCTTTTCAACTACTTTAATAAAATGGTGTGAATGAGGTCACGTGTTTTTGTGGTGAGTTCGAGTCTGGAGTTTCTTCAGCATTGATTCCTCTCTGAATGTTCTGCTTGCTGTTGAACTGATGCTGAACTGGACGTTGGTGATTAGTGTGTTTTTGAACTTTTTTATCCTCATAAAAAAGGAACGACTGATTTCACTAAATATAGTTGAGTAATATTGAATATTTGGCGTTGAAGTGTAGTAAAGTTACAGTCTCCCCAAACGGAAATATTTATTTTACTCTTCATTTAACTGTTTTGTGTATCTTTATTTACGACTGCTATGAAACCCATAACCCTATAGTCTGGTGTCACAAATCAGAAAACTGTGCAGCACTATCACAGGTGTGTTTGTAGAACAATGTGTGGCAAAACCGCAAGATTCCAAATGCACAATGTGACAGAATGGAAAACTGAGCATCCACACCCAGGCGAGGTGAACAGGAAGTGAACAGGCACTGTTATATTCTCCTGTCATTCAGGTCAACCTTTTTCTGGCAGAGCGGCTTTGCTGTACTGTCTGGTACGGATGCTGAGCCCATTCTTTGTTCCTGTAGTAACTTTGATTCACAAGGCCTTTACAGAACGGGAGTGGATGATCTCTGACAGCAGTGTGTCACCTTCAGCACTTCAGCACACATCCACGCCTGACTTCTTCTGTCTGTTTCATATGAGTGGTTGCAAGAAATATGAGGTCACAGAATGCTAATTGATTTCATTTGTTCCATCTTGAACCTGACTTGCTCCCAGGACGTGCACAAGGTCGAGGAGAACACAATCAGCATGCTGTGTTTTTTATACGTCCTATTTTATAAATTCATATTTCTATTTATTAGACTTTTGTTTATATTTGCGTGAAAAACCTCCACACAGTGACCACAAATAAAGGTGAAAAAATCAGTCTGGATCAATGTTTCAGCTCAGAGCAAGAACAACACTGCTGATACAACAGAAATCTGAGCAGGGTTTGAAAAGGAGAAGACGGAGGAACACGAGAACTGTGACAACAGACGTGTCCCTCGGTGAAATCTGTCATCTCATCAATTCAGGAGAGCATTTGTACAGAGATGCCTGACGAGTCCTGCAGTGGCGGTGGAGGAGATGGAGTTTGGGGTGGATCATGGGAAATGGGCGGCACCCGAGGCTTATGTTACCTGTGTTGTGGACATGTCTGCCCAAGGGGCTGTGCTCCTCTGCCACTGTCTGCTGCCCCTGTAGGCGTTTCACACACAGCAATCGGCGTCTCCACAATAGGCTTGGGTTTCCCCCTCCCTCGCTGGCCGATGCTGACCGTAGATAACTTTGTCTCCGAGCTTGTATCTTTTATCTCACATCTGGGAGCCCTGCCTGGGAGCTGAACAGTGACTACACTGCTCGCATTGTCCCAGCTCTTGTCATTACAAGGCTCGGGTTGCAGGCGGTGCAGCCTGTTCTTCACCAGAACCTGCAGACCATCACTAACACACACTTACCTACGCTGGAAAGGTGTAGTTCATTAGTACACACGATGTCCAAGAAAACCATCAGACCAAGATTTTTCCTGCCTGCAATGCAGCCATTTTCTTTGCGTCGGTTTTATCTCTCGCTATGCCCACATGCCCACATGGAATGCTGCTAGTATATCTCCTTCCATTAGACCACCTTGTACACCGATTCAGGAGAATGATATAAAAGCTACAGTTACCCAAGAGATAAAGGAGTAGCTCTACGATTTCCTCTGCGTCGTTCCATATCTGTGGGAATCTTTACTCTTTAAACAGTAGCACGTATTTGCAGGTTGAAGTTTATATTACAGGAGAAATCCTCCTAAGAGCAGTTTTCCTTCCACACTAACGTCACCCTCACAGATAAAGAATGCAATTTGTCAGAACCTTCGCATTTGTAGTAGGAACACGTGCTTGGAAAATGATGACTAATGATGCAGAATCTCCCCCACTGATGTCAGATATATATTTAATCAATACTTGCTGTTTGCGGAGGAAGAGGAGGAAGAGGAGGAAGAGGAGAAGGTGTTTCAGTGCATAAATCAGAACACAGCATACCAGGTTATATCTCACAACTCACAACTAGATGATCGGCACATTGCTGTTAGACACATAACAAAGCAATTCTGTGCATTTAATCCACTAGTGTCTTGTGGTGTTCGAGATACAAAATACTTCCCTGTACTTAATGCCGTAATTTTTTACAGGCGTCTTGTCCATACAGGCAGGTGGCGCCATTTAATGTGATGAAAATACATTTTAATACAAACTGAATTCTTAATACGTCTTTGCTGTCCTTTTACGATGAACAGTCATGGAGAAACGCTCTCACTGCCCCCTTTAGCTCCGTACACTTACACAGAGTGGGCAAAAACTGGGAAGCGCTAATGGAGGCCCACTGGGACTGGATTCATACTTGTAACCTTCTGTTTATGTTTTACTGGTGATGAGAAGCGCATATGTTGAACAAAGCAACGTTCAAACTTCTCAAAGCTGCATGTCGTCGACCCGAAACTGTTCTGAAGATCCACCAGATATCCAGAAGCGTAAATCAGGTTTCGATTTTATCCAGTTTGAAACGGTGTGATTATTAATGTCTCCCTTCCCTAACAAAATCTACAGTCACTAACGGCTGCTGCGATCACTAGTGTTTTTGTGTCACGCAGTGTGTCTTCATTTCAAATGATTCTCGATCAGCTTTTGAAATGAGACTTGCGTAAGCCATCTGATGCAGCAGGGTCCGACGCGGACTGTTTGACCGAGCAGAACAATGGCGGTGAAATGGGCCCAGTACTCAGAGAGAGAAATAAAAGAATACATCAAGGCCCTTTAAAAGGCCTCGCAGAGCAAGATGAGAGGAGTCGAGTAGATGGGCTCTCAAGCAGAGCGAGTCACCCAATCCCTCTCCTGCGGACCGAGCCTGAGCTCTAACTCTATTAGCCTGCACTTTGCTAATGGTGTTAAAAAAGACAAAGAAGGCAGGCAGTGGAGAGCAGGCCGGGTGATACACTTAGCTCTAGAGTGCATGGCATCATTATCATTTTCAGCTTGGAGCCTGTCCCCCTGTATACGTACAGTACACACACACACACACACATTTACACACCCACACTTGTGTACCTATTCGCACACAAAGCTCGAAACCTGAGCTGAGAACAGGGAGGGTTTGTATCCAGTCCTTGAGCTACTTTGTATGTTTGTATATCGATATCTGCATCAGGTTAAAATGTGCTTGTGTGTGTGTGTGTGTGTGTGCGCAAGAATTTGTGTGCACATGTGAATTCATGAGCCTATGCTACTCTGTAAGCATGCATAAGCACTCCTTAGCGTCTTGTTTGGCCTGGAAGTGTTTTGTCAGAGACAGGTGTTTACAGAGCCCATAATGAAACAAACAGCATAAAATCTCATCACGGCAGCGAGCACATGGCTGGTATAGTCCACACCTCACAAGCCCTCTAGAGGACAGCATATATAAATAAAGAGGCCATGTCTCGAGTTTTGGTGTAACATGCGATACAATCTCCCCAGTTGAAATTGTGTTTTATTTCCTGATAATACTGTAAATCATGATTCAGTTCATGCAGAAGTTTTGAGATTCGCTCTTCTTACAAGAAAGTATTCTATTTTTCTAAGTTTCCACACTTTTACCCTCAAAATAGTCCCCTTGCACAGCAACGCGGCGCTCCCAGCGCTTCTGCCGCTCCTGGAACGTGTCCTGGAAATCTTCTTTTTGAAGCGTGTCGAGAACCTTCTGTGAGTCACGCCGGATCTCCTCAACGGTGTCAAAGCAGCGACATTTGAGCCGAATCTTCATCTTCAGGACACAGGATCCAAATCTAGCAAATAGGGATCATGAGAAACTCACGTGTGGCAGGGTGCGCACGTGGTCAGAAACGCAGGAGCCACATGCACAGCTCCTGATGTACACAGGACCATGTCTTTTGGCACACTGACTTATGGATGTCGGTGCTCCCTGTGACTTCGTGCTGCCATTGTTGACTACAAAACTAGTCGAAACGTTTTGATACCACTTCATATTATTATAAGTGTGTGTGGGCTTTTATGTCATTTTATAATGCAGATATATCCTGATATTGTTTCAGTTGTGATCCTGATTGTAACTCCGCCTCCACCTCAACCCAGAGCGAGCGAGTGTTTTCCCGCATGGTTCGCCGTTTCACTCGCGTCTGCATGTTCACCGGTTTGGTGATCACGTTTGTTAGAACAGCAGGTAACAGCGCAGCACTCAGTAAAAACAGAGCCCCCACGCAGGTCTAATCTATTAAAGGAAACCCTGCAGCTTCGGCCCAGACCCCAACTAAACTGCTGGCGAGCACGTGGGTCTCACAGTCGGATTCACGTCTGCTAAACTCGGTTTAATAACGAGTGCCGATGTCAATAAGCATCTTCTCATTAGGGTTCACAGGAGGCCAGAGGACGTCAGCCAGCAGTGTCTCAACCCTGAGAGAGAAGAACCATCATTTATCCTCCAATAAGCATCAGCTTTCGCTTAGAGTAGTGATATGTTTGATTTGAAGTGCCTTTCTCTTTCCCTTTCCCTTTCCTTTTTTCTTTCCTTTTCCCTCTCCCTCTCAACCCTAAAAGCTGATGATGTGAGGAGAAGTAAAGAAGAGCACACTGCTGCTCAGAAGAAGCCTGGATTTTTGTTGCCATTTAAATTATATTTAGTGTTTCACCAGTGTGTGAGGGCATCTGAGTCGAATCGGAAAATCCGCGTGTGTGTGTGTGTGTGTGTGTGTGTGTGTGTGTGTGTTTTAAGGTAGGATTTTCTCTGCATTGTTTGTGCATGTCCAATCAGCCACACCCACCCGTTCCCTGGCCTTGTCTCAGATCAGTGCAGGGTTTTTCAGATGCACAAGCCGTTGCAGATGTGCTCTTTTTTTCCTGCCTGCTTTGTGCTGCTGCTGCTGTTGTGGTTGTTGTGTGGGATTTAGTGGGAGATAAATAGTTTCCCTAGTCAGAAGAAGTGTAATTATTCCTCCCTTGTTTGTGGAAAACGAGACGGAAATGCAGACTGCCTCCTCAACAGGCTGCTACAGTCTGAGACGTGTGGATATCATGTAGTGTAGAGACTCGACATGTACGTACAGGATAATTACACAGAGGAAGCTAATGTGCAGGATAGAAATAAATATATAATTTATTCAATTTCAGATTGTTATCTTGTTTATTCGTTATTTAGAAGTTTCCTTCTGCAGTAAGTCACAATTATAACCTGGAGTCTCTGTCCCCTGTATATAAAGTGTGTGCAGAAGGTTGGAGTGTTGGATTGACGCTTGCAAACTTCACATCGTTTACAGACTGTAGCATGAGTTCTAGTTTCATTGGATTGGTTTTAAACTGAAAAAGAACAGAACAAGATATAAAATGTAATTAAGCCTTGAGTCCATCTGCACTATAAAGAGTGTATTCTATTAGTCCACTGCTGTCACTGTGACTGACACACACACACACACACACACACACACACACACACACACACACACACACTACTGCTGAGCGTGTGCCAGTGCATGAGTGACCGAGCTAATTAATGCCGACCTCCTGAAACCAGCTCACGCGTGTGTTTAGAATAAAACCCAGGACAGGAATCGTGTTGATGCGCTGAAAAGTATGGAGTCTTTAATCTTTAAAAAAATATAAACAAATAAAACACAGACCTTTTTCTATTTTTTTTTTTTGTCTCTTGAGGTACGCGTGTTTTATTCGTTTGTTTTCTCAACGTGTTTTTTTCTTTTCTCGCAAACAAGTGCTGAGCGTCCACTGGGGGTTAAGTTTGCGTAAATGCAGCGATAGGAAAATTGCTCAAGCCGAGTTGGAATAACAGGCTTAGATTTTGGGGGTGTCGGCGTCTGCATGACACGAAGAACAATAAACACAATCCACATGGGAAGAGGCGGACAGCAGTCGGAGTCCAAGCTGTTGCGCTTGGAAATGGCTTCCAGACCAGAGCCTGCTAGCACAAAGGGCCATTCTAAACGTGTACACACACACACACACACACACACATGTAGTCTACAGGATTGTTCTAGTCAGTCTATCATAAACACCAGCACGGTTCTGTGATGTGTTCCTGCAGACCTCGGTGACTAAACTGACCTGTGCACAAACCCCCTTTTCCTCATCAAACACTGTCACAAAAAAAATCCCAACACTAACACACCAAAGCGCCGCAGAGACCACGATCGGTGGTGTTTGCTTTAGAAGAGACTTTAAAAAATAACAGTGCGTAGCTAAAAGCTAAATTAGTCCTGACGTGTAAAAAGATTGTGTTATTAGTCGACTGTGTTTGTGTTGAACAAACTCGTCTGGGTCACCGGTTAATTGTTAAAAAATATTCTGCCCTTCTGTTTGCCTTGGTTTCGAGTCAACAAAAAGAGGAAAGTCTCAGGTGCCGTAAGGCGGAGAGCGAAATCCGCATGATATAAACAGATTTGCAGTTCTGCGTCGAATCGGCTGCGGCTGTCAAAATTCCGCTCTGTACTGTTTGCACTGGGAGAGAATCCAGACTGCGAGCATGATGAATGGAAGATCCCCGAGTGCAGTACACACCAGAGAGGATGTGAATATTTGCCTTGTTGCACTCCAATACCTCTCTCTCTCTCTCTCTCTCGCTCACTTGCTCTCTTTGCTCTGTAATTCGTTGTAAAACGTGTGGCGTGGACTAACAAACAGCTGGAGTGAATTTTTCTGAGGACAGACTCGGTGGTCACAGAAAGAAACTCTTCCTCACTTCACATTCTTATTTGAGAATCACTCCGGCTGCCTGGCGTGTTCCTGTGGAATATGTAGATATTGTTTGTCAGCTCGTTCCAGGGCATTGCCTTCGTTCATGAGGTGTTCCTTATCAGAGTCCAGCAGCCACAAATGCTCTCACTTACCCAGAACCCAGACTCCTGCTCAGGCCTGATTTTATGACCTCTAATGGCTTTAATGACTCGTTGATTGAAAACATCAAATAGCGTAATAAATTGCTGGTTGTGTCTTATCAGATCCACTGGTTTGGTTCTTGACCTCTTGTGGTGCAGATGCTTCCTGCTTGAGACTTTGAAAGCGGGGCCCGATTACAGGCAACGTTTACTAAAGGAAGTCATAAAGCCTGGAAGAGCTGGAGCACGTTGCAGGCTCTGGTGCGTCGAACACGTCGGTAAATCAGGCCACTTCAGACCCATGGGAGAACGGCCCTGGGTGAAAAGTTCACAGCAAAGATCTCCATTCGTCTTTTAAACACGCCAAACACAAACGGCTTTGCCTGATGAATTCGAGTCCAGCGGGTATTTGGTGACCAAATGGTGCAGCGGCTTTCTGAAGAGCTTCAAAGTCGACACTGAGAGTTTAGTTTAAAGCGTAATAAATCACCATGTGTTCCTGAGGTGTTTTGTCTGTATGGGTGCAGAAACATCCGTTTTGACCCCAGTTTTGGAAACGCACTCAGAAGAAAGCGCTATCTGTCCTCTTCTGCGTACGCGACCACACAGACTCACGTGATTGGTTGGTTTTGCTGTGATTGACAGGGCATTATTTCTCACCCGGACAAACTTTGCTCTCTTGCCTAGAAATAATTGCAGTCTTCACCCACCATGTAGTCTTCTATAAATCATCACACGATACGCCAGACTTTATCTCATGCTATCTCGTGTTTTCCCCGTTAGATTGCTGACGGAGGATTGAGGGCCGCTGTAGCTGATAGTGTCGCTATCGATTGCCGTTGGAGAAGTTAATACCCTGAAGATGGGAAGTAAACATGATATTAGTGGGTGTCGGCGTCCTAATGGCTGAGAATTGAGAAAATTGTTGTGAGAAACTGACCTTAAATCAGAGTAAGAGGACCACGGCGTGACGAGTTTACCGAATAAGGCGCGCACATCCGTGTGCAATCGCTCTTCCTTAATGCACTGAGCTCTTTTATTGATATTTTCATCTGTCATATCACTCTCCTTCTCTCTCAGCTCCTCCTCCATCAACCAGCCATCATTCACAAGGTCGTTATTTTCTTTTTCTTTTCTTTTTTTTTTTTTTTTTACGCAGGCACACATCTCGATCAGAAGGAATCGCTCAGACTTTGTGAATGTCAGTGCGTTTGGCAGCCTTCAGTGCCTTTATTGCCAGGAGAAGGCACTGTTATTGATTTATTCCGACATAATGCATATTAGGGAGCCGAAAGACAAACGTTTGACACTCACGACTTGCCATAATGATATGTGTTCGCTATTAGTGCATTCGTAACACACGTTTTTATGGCGAGATGATAAAAGTTTTATCGCAGACTTGCATCAAAAAGATCTTTTTTTTTCTTTTGCATTTTTGTCTTAAGCCTCCGTCACAAGGCGTAATCACGCTGTAATCCAGGCAAAGAGAAAGCCTGAGCAGATAAAAGAGAAAGAGAGACGAGTGTTACCCCTGCGCTAGTGCTTACTCAAATATTATTTTGAACATGAAGGCTAAAGTGATAGCGTGAGTGCTGTGCAGAAGCAATATAAAGTCTTTTCTAAAAACGCTGGACATTAAAGACAGGTTCTTATATTTTATTTAGACGTTTCCCCTCCACCCCGATGCCAGTGAACTGCATGCCTGGCAAGCAAGCCGTCAGTGATCATGTGGGTTTCAGGAGTGCCAGAGATGGAGGAGTGTAAAAAAAGTGACATGTTGAAGGGAATAGAAGGGGGGAAGACTGAAAAAAAAAGGAAATGCACACTGAAAAGGAAAGAAGGATTGATCTCTGGGTAGCAGCGATAAGGGAGAGAGACATTTAAAGAAGGCAGCTGGAGTTTGGTCCTCCACAGACCTCCGACAGTAATTCCACACCCAGATTACCCGGCCATTTGATACGAGCCTTTCTCCAAACCCCCACCCAGATAGTAATTGAGTGATGGCCCACACTTACCACTTTCATCTGGTCCACATGCGCCTGTGGAACGACGCCGATTAATTCAAATCTCCTTGTCAGGACACAGATGCAGCTCAACTTTGACGAGCTCGTATCTCCAGGGTAATATGGCTCTCGCAGGGTTTTAGAGAACGTACACTGGGATAACTTCTGAACCAAAATGAAGAACAATTAGGTCTGGCTGGTTGCATTTGGGCGTGATTCTTTTTGGCTCAGACAATTCCATAAAAGCCTTTAAACGTGGATGTTAGATTCGTGGAAATTCTGCAAAACAGAATATTTTTCATTGCCGTTACTGATCCTGATATTCCTAAAGTCCATATTTGGCGTAAAGTCTTCTGTTGTCTGGGCACTCCTCCCCCTCTGCCCCTTTACCTCCCCCTGCTTTTGCCCTTTTGCCTCTTTCAGTGTGCTGTTCTTATAAACAAAGCCTTAATCCTATAGCATTAAGAGTGGGCTGGTCTCTACAGTGGCACCATTGTTTTTATAAGATTTGGATTTACGCTTTCAGCGGACAAAAAGAAGTCAGAGTCGGTCCAGGTCATTTTCTCTTCGCGTTCACATTTTCAGCATTTCACGTTCATTTATTTATTGGTGGAAATATGCGCCATTTTTTTCTTACCTTATTAATCCAATTGAATATGCGATTTCTGAGCGCAGTCTCTCCCGACATGCTTTTCCGATCCTCCCAGGCTAAAGGCATCGGGTATGGAGCAAGTCTGTCAGCCGTGTTGTTAACAAGCTATTTGAGATCCCTCCATTGGGGCTGTCACGTCTCATTCACATAAAGCTCCCGAGGCAGACGAGATAAGAATACGTCCCTCAAAAGAGACCTTGACTCATCACTTTTTTTCCCAACTGCGAAGTGGTGTTAAAATCTAACCCAAAGTCTAAGAATAGTGTGAGGATATACAGGAGAACAGGTCTGAATCTATATATGGGATCATTTGATGTATAGTTTTATCGAATCTGGAGTGGTCTTTCAGCCGGCTCGTGGCACCACGGCAGATGCAGGTGCTCAATTTGTATCTAAATCGGCGCGGCCAGCAAACTCATTTCGGCTGAGACGGCCATGAGGTGGACCTTGTGAAAGCACTTAATGAAGCCGCTCTCACTCCGTGAACTCCTGTCAATCTCCGCCTGTCCGATGCTGCTTGGTCATTCCAGTCAGTCCCTTTCCAGCAGCACCGAGCCCCATTATCCAATCGCAGGGAGCACTGAGAATATCTCCTGCATAAGTGACACATGCCATCAGCTATTTTCTCTTGAATGATGAGATCGTTTTGTCGTTCCTCAAAGTCCGCTTCAGAGGCTAGAGGTGTTAAACTGGGCAAATGGATTTGTGTCAGCTGGAACTTGTCTTCCATGTCTTTTTGTTTGTGCAGCTATTGTGTATTTTCTACACAAATATAATATTTGTTTTGTTTTTACAGATTCGTACATGGTGAGTACACAGTGGAGGTGGCCATCAATGACTACCTGGACATTTACTGTCCACACTACGAGACACCAATCCCGCCTGAGCGTATGGAGCGCTACATCCTCTACATGGTTAGCTATGACAGCTACATCACCTGCAACCACCTCATCAGAGGATTCAAGCGCTGGGAGTGCAATCGGCCATTGAGCCCCAGCGGACCACTCAAGTTCTCCGAGAAGTTCCAGCTCTTTACACCTTTCTCGCTGGGATTCGAGTTCCGCCCGGGACACGAGTACTACTACATCTGTGAGTACATCTCATTTCATCCTAACACTCCTCACCCCAGACCAGGTGTAGCTGTTGCCCCAGGGGGTTAATCATCTGTTCTCACATTACAGGAACCAGGGTCCAGGGGGCAAAAGAGAAGGTCCGCTGGGGGTGCAGGTTTCAGAATGTGGCATTTCACAGGGCAGTGTAATCAGTAACATGTGCCCCAGTGATCCATACATGTATTTGTTATTGTGACAGATCTTACAGGCTGCTGTCTGAAATAATAAATGTTAAAGTGAAATAATGCAGTAAGATCTGTTACTGATGTCCTCCGTGCGGTAAACAGACCTGGGGGGGGGTTTTGACCTTCCTGAAATTACAGAGCTGTTTTCTGTACATCTTTTCATTATGTTTGCCTGATGCTCGTTTCTGAAGGACAGATGAGATTGTGAGCACATGCAGATGATGGGTGTTTTATTTCACAGGTCATGCTCTGGAGTTTCATTTGGGTCCTTTTCCTGCCGAACCGTTTAATACCTGCGAACTGTTTGTGTCGTGATCTCCCATTTCCCACAGTCTTCACCTTCACTCACATTGACACGTGAAACATTTGTAAACTGTGCATATCGCTGCGGATTGTGTTTATTTAAAATGCGACATCAATCAAGGTGAGTTCTTCTCCACCCTCAGGACCTCCCGTGGTCAGATTTCCGCCTGACCCCTTCTCCTCCACGTTGCTCCGAGTGCATCCAGGAGCTCTCCGCTTGATGAAAATGTCGATTTGTCAAACACTACATACGCCATTAGCTCAGCACTTAGCCACACAGGGCTGAATGGGTGCAAACCAGTTACGGACGCCATCAAGCGGAACGCTCTCCAAATTATGCTGATTGGCCAAATCATATTTAGCTGTCGGGGAGGTTCCTGATGGGAGTAATTGTGTCTCCGGCAGCTTCGAGTCTGCTGTCATTACCATTTTTTGGACAAGAACAGCTAAAAGCCATTAACCTGAGGGGTATGTGGCACCGGACACCACTCACTGTTGATTCTTCGTCCTCCAGATGCTCCGTGCTCAGCGTGCCAAGGTCACAGCGGGTACGCCCCTCTGCCTGCTCCATCCTCAACCTGCAATCTCTCAGGGCTCGTGAAGGGGGAGAATTTGCCAGGGTGAATCTGTCCCAGTTTTGCTAATGGCCCAGGCGAAAGGTGTCCTTTGGCCTGATAAAAAGGGCTCCCGCTGGGCCTAGGCAAAAGGGAAAAGCTGAGGGCAGCATGCCCGATGCATTAATGAGGCAATTTCAACTCTCTCTATCTTTTTTGTTTTCTCTCTCTTTTTCTCCACTTTTTTTCTTGTTTTTTTTTCTAAGCTAAGAGGATTTGAGAAGAAGGTGAAGTTAATGTATGAAGAAAAGAGAAACTGAATATGGCGTTTCATCTTAAATGGATACAGCTCAGTGTTGGTCCAGAGAGCCGCCGATCTCCTGGTGAAGCAGAGACTGAAACGCTGGTGAAACACAACTTATGGCTCTGCAGTAAAAAAAGCTCATTATGTGTCAGGACACTTGATCCTAAAAGCTCCACTGTACAAATGGCTCGTTTGTGGACTAAAAGCGCATTTATTATCATCACTGGCAACGCGGTCATTTGTGAAAGCTCACTGCCATCTGTTGTCCTTAATCACCGATAGACTTGCAAGCTGGAAATGCACATCTTGTAAAGCTCTGCTGTGTGCAAGTGGGAAACATCCAAAGACTTTGTGGCCGGGGCAGAACCTGACCTCCTGAACAATCTTTCCAAAACCTCTTTCCGTTTGATGCATTTCATTAAATGCATTATGTTCTATTTACAGATGGTCCCCTGAGTGACGATGATTTTACAATCTTACGATAGCAACAGTGGTAATAAATGTTTGTACAAATATTTAAAGGCAAACACACCATCGTATGATCCGTCCTCCACTCGCGAACCGGCGCTCGTCTACGCACCCACTGCCTACAGATACACTGTACAGTTTTTACAGTACGGTACTGTAAGTTTACTAAATGATGCAATTAGTTTAATTCTTGTTAAATTCCAGTTCACTACACCGTACTGTTCTCCGTTCTGTAAGACTCTTGGGTAGACTAGGTCATGTCATAATTTACCATATATTTAAAGTTACAATGGGGTCATCAGAACATCTCCATCGTAAGTCGTAAACTACCCAAGCACAGAAAAACTAAGTCGAGCTTTAGCCCGGGCCCAGTTCTACTCCAAGCTGACGAAACTGTCTGTCTCACCACTCCATATTTCACTGCTTATTATCCACGAAGAGATAGAAAGCTATTTTGACTTGGGGGGGAGGGCGGTGCAGTGGGTTTTGCACAAATTGTCCACCCCCTCAAACAGCAGGGCGTCACAGAACTTATTCCCCTCCACGGGAAGTTGTCAGTCCTGGAAAGAGGAGAGGCGGGAGACGGAGAGGGTGAACAACGAAGAAAGAAAAATGGTTCTAAGTTTTCAGGGGGATTCAGGCGATTCTTCAGCGTGTCCAGAATCGGGTTTAATGTCCTGAGCTCTCCGCCTGCCGCTCGGCCCCGGGGCCCGGGGCTTTGTGTGCCCTTTGTCCCCGACAGCAGCCTGGGCAGGGAAGCACTTACACCGCCTTTTCAGCACGCTCTCCTCCCCACTTCCCCCCCTTTGGAGAAGTGTTTGGCTACTACCAATATTGTAGCTGTCATGGCCCCTGGGGTTACGGGGTGAAAAGGGCTGCCTGAGAGGAACAGGGCGCAGGCGAGAGGAGGCTTAGCTTAGTTATCCTCAAACAAAAGAACTTGTCCATCACCCCAGGACTTTCACCCAGTCTGAGAGGGCGAATGGGAACTGTGGCAGTCTCACACACACACACACACACACACACAAACAGATGCAAAACGCCCATTTTGCAATTATGCATTATCCATATTTCCATATTTAGAAAAAAAAACTTTCCAAAGAAAATGCTAATCATGGGGTGTTTCCATCAGCGTCTGGAATGCAAATACCCTGAAAAGAGTGTGAGACGATTTAAAACTAAATAAAAGCACCAGCTAAACCATAAACACACCCGGACAGCCTCCACATAATTCTTACTCGTAAAATGCATTCGTATTGCCTATGCCATAGTCATTATTTGTGTGTGTGTGTGTGTGTGTGTGTGTGTGTGTGTGTGTGAGTGTGAGTGTGTGTGTGTGTGTGTGTGTGATCATTTCTATTGTTTCCTGCAAATAAAAAATGCATGCACACATTCTCCACTAACTCAAACTGTGTATCTCATTTTAATATCTCTCACACACACACACACACACACACACACACCTTAACACCTTAACACCTAAATCTCACCCAAACCTTAACATCAGTAACTAAAATCAAGCTTTCTGGATTTGATTTGATTTTCCACTTTTTTCTGCCGTGTCCTCGTGGGGACCAGCTGCAGGGTCAAATCTGTCACATTCCTGTCTTTGTATGGACAGAAATCCTGGTTCTCAGTTGGAAAGAGCAGCTCAGGGTTAGAAGGTTAGAAGATCCAGCGCTGAGAGCCGTCGAGCAGCTGAGATCAGACGTCACTCTGCACTGCTCACTTTCACTCTTTCATTCTATTTCTCAGTATTATTCATCATTCTTCACCTTTATGTATTTATATTCGCATTTACAGCATTTAACAGACGTCCTGATTCAGAGCTCAGAGGTTTGGGGCCTCGCTCAGGGACCCAGGAGTGGCAGCTTGGTGTGGGATTTGAACTCATGACCTTCAGATTCAAACTCTAATGCATTAATGTGCTAATCTCCTTTCTGTGGTGGTTTGAATACATCTGATAAAATTGATTTTGTAGACATATATTCTTTAATCTAACCAGAACCGGGCTGGGGATGGTTTCACCTCAACGGCCTGGAGATCCATGAAAGTACGAAGCAACACAGGAGCTTTGAGGATGGATTTAGACTGTAATTAATGTCAACAGTCTGCTACAATGTGCTCAGAACCACAAGTTGCATCTAATCGGCATCACTGTAAACCTCAACAACGAGGAACTGTAATGATGGACATTCGGTATTGAGGATGAGGTTCCTTTTTGAGTCCAGTTCCTCTCAAGGTTTCTTCCTCCTGCCATCTGAGGGAGTTTTTTCTTCACCATAATCACCACTGACTCACTCATTAGGGAGAAACCTGCACTTTTGGGGAACACATGTATGTTCTTTAATATCCTCTAATATCTCCGTCAGGCTGCTTCAAGATGATCAGCAGCAGGGACGAGGTTTTGATTCAAGTGTTGTGGATTTTTCCTTTTATTTCTCTTTAATTCTGTGTTGGTGACACCAGAGCACCTGTTACGGAGAAGTTCACCAGAACAGGCGTATTAGCGTGAAAAGCCATTGAACAGCAGGAACGCAGGAGTTTTTGTGGAATACAAAAGAAAAATGTCCTGAAGCAAACATGTGAAGACTTTCATTTTGTGTTCTCAGTGGGGAAAAAAAAACATCTGATGTGAGCCGGGCGCAAGTATGTTTCACAAAGCCATATGGCGTGTGGTACAAGATATAAAGTGTGTGTGTGTGTGTGTGTGTGTGTGTGTGTGCGGCCACATGGTCACCAGACAAGCAGAGACGACTTGTTCTTTACACTTGAGTCACAGAGTTTCGATGTTGAAGACGTTGAGCTGGATTTGCTCAATGCCTGAGACGTCCGAGAGCAGAGTTTGGTGAAGATCTCAGCCTTGTTGGTTGGACTTGTGTAAACAGTGTGTCAACGAAGTATTAATGACTCTGGTTTTGAGATACTTTCAGCTGAGCACAGCGTATTTTTCATCCTGTGTAGCCTTTTTTTTGTATGAAGCTATTTTCAGCCCTAATCTGTATCTGTCACTCTGTTTCTCCGCAGCATCTCCTCATCCAAACCTTGCTGGAAAGCCTTGCTTGAAGCTCAGAGTGTACGTCAAGCCTACAAGTGAGTATGTCCATGAATCTATGAGCCTTTAATTCCTTGTGATGGGTTTTTTCCATCCATCAGTGTTGCTTACGCTATGGCCCGATGATGTGGAACACAAGTTCCCGGATTCCCTCATCTCCATCCGAATCATCAGACTTGATTTATAATCTCACGCTCGATCCCTGGCCATTTATATGAAGGATCTCCATCCACACTTTATGGTCCAAGCTCTCGGGAGCACAGTCATAACTCCACGAATATAATAACGCTCCTCTGGGCAGATTCTGTAGCAGGCTATTTATCTGACAAGGGTCCGATAACGATCCGAAAGCTCTGACCCTTCCACTAATCACACCACCGAGGAGCCACGAGGGGGTTTCCTTTCTCTCTCTTTCTGCTGTGTACAGAATCTTCCAGAAGGTGTTTGGTTGAATAAACCCTGGCTGAACATGCTAGCAGGTGACACGTTTCATGACCTGGGTTTTATGAGGCTCGTGTGCGGTTACATTATCGACGTTCTGAGAAAATGAGGACACATGTAGACACTACTGAGTGTAAATAGTAGACGAATGTTGATTGGAACGTTGTGTTTATCCTGGATGATGACTGGACGTCAAAAAGAACCTTGTTAATAGGTTTAAGTTGAACTAAAACCATGAGAGAATAAAGTTTCTCCACACTGGAATAGAGTCGTGATGTTTCCGGATCATTTTAGCGACTCGGGTATTTGAATCCGGTTCTTCAAAATGAACGAATCTTTTTTTGAGTCATTTGGTTCATTTTGTTCCTTTGATCAGAAATAAAATAAAATGTTACATTTTCAATAATCAGATCAACACGTCTACAACACGCCTCAACACGTCTACATACACCGACTTTAACTACAGTTCTGAACATTTATATACACGATGTTCTGTATATATAACTGCATGGTGTCTATGGGAGTCACTTGATAAAAGAACGAACGACTCGGACTGAAAGGGTCGAGAGATGAACTACTCAATTCTGTTTGTTTTACATAAAGAACGGAGATTTCGCGATGCTTTGTTCATGCGCGTCCAGTAGAAAATGAACAAAATGAAGCGTTCAAATGTTCAAAAAGAAGGAATCGTTCATGAAGGACTCGTCACTAATTTAGAGCCACATTCCAGACAGAGCCTCGTACTGAACTCATGACCTCAGGACATCAGTGTAGCGCCGAAAATGCAGATGTTAAGCCAGGTTTCAGTAAACAGTTCAGCGTTGAGGTTCTTCAGACCTGCACAACATCAACTCTCAGAAACGGTTCACGGTTCACATGAGGGCTTTGGAGGGCAGCTCTGAAACGAGCCAGAGTGACAGTGGAGTTAGCAGCAGCACTACACGTATTTATACAAGAGCCTGAGGAATGCATTATACTCCTCTGAGCATGGAGAGGAGCTGGTCAATATTTGCACTAGCATTATTTTAAAAAAAGAGTCATTTCCGAGAGTTGTGCTTTTAGAGCAGGTTATAAATTTGGAGGAGAAGCTGCTCAGGGCAGAAGCCCATTATTCTAATATAATTGTTAACAAACGGACTCGCTCTGAGCTCATCAGTTCCAGCGAGGATTCGAGACAATTACATGCAAATTGAAATGATCCTTTTCTCACTCTGCCATTTATCTGTTTACGATTGCTCTCTTTTTCCTCTCTCTCTCTCTCTCTCTCTCTCTCTCTCTCTCTCTCTCTCTACCCTGGCCTTCAAAACAATTTCACTTCACAAGCCGCTCGGACTGTCGTTTAAAATGCATGCGCGACCAGACAAGTGCTTTTCCTTTGTGAATACTCGAGGTCTTTTTGAATTGATAAGCGCAAAGCGAGGAGTTGAATTTCATACGTTATTCAACGAGGTGTGTGCGGATTTCGCACTGTCTTGAATTGAATTTCCACGCGGTGCGGGGAGAAAGGCCTGCCGTCCTTTTGAAAGCGTCGTATTCGTATGTGCATATCAGCGATGGAGAGGAAACGTTAGAAGAAGGGACGCCTGGCGTGAAAGCGGTTTATTATACGACCCACCTGGCCCTTTTTTTCCGCCAGCTCAGCTCGCACCATTACCATAATGCCGCACGACGAGTCTGCTACACCTCTGTTTATTTTCACGCTCACTGCCAGGGCCGAGTCGTAATCTCACTGCATAGACAGGGGTTAATCTCAGCCCCAGACCTCACGTTAATTCCCCAGGAATGGGGTGAAATTTCAGTTTGGACAAAAGGGGAACTCGGGGAAAGGAGCAGAATGGAGAAGGAGTTTGTATCCGACACTGTGTGCACATGAGAAGTGTTAAAGGAACAGCATGATGGAATACACTGTACATACAGAGGACAAGAAATGTATAATATAATTATTATTATTATTATCATTATAATTTGTGTGTGTGTGTGTGTGTGTGTGTGTGCGAGAGGCAATAAAGTCACATGAGAACTTTATTAATCACAAACTACATCATGTGTATATTTTGCTGTTTGGATTTCAATAACAAAAGCAATCAGGTGTGCGCTCTCGTGATGTTTTCTGGGAAAATAATTGCCTGAAATTGGCGTTTTGTAATCGTAGCAGCCGTGTAATTTGTACTAAGTGGAACGTAAACAATAATTTTCATTAGTGTGAATTAAAGGAGCCCGAGGCATTTGTGAACACAGCGAGCAGTGAGCAGGACGGGACGTACAGTCGGACGCCTACACCGTGTTTCTGTAGAGATCTACAGGTTTTTAGTGGCGTGTTTACGGGGTGATCTTTTCTGCAGTCACGTGCGTCTCCAAAAACACAAACCCAGCTTGGATCTGACAGCCGTCACGTGCGTGTGCGCTGCGTCTGATGCTCTTTGATGGAATCTGCATAGCGCAAAAGTGACAGCGAAATCGCTGCGCTCGTCTTTCCCACTTAATCTGGGTCATCCAAGACAAGAGCATTTAGTCAATAAAGTGTCACTTCCATGGAGACCAGCTTTCAATCCTCAAGGGTTGTGTTTTCCCAAATGAAAATGTACGTTTGACTCACATCCTCTTCTCTTTTTCTCTCCACTGTGTCTTTTCCTCCTACAGATGACTCAGTGTACGAGTCGCCCGAGCCGTTTCTGACTGAAGACACCAACAGCGGTCACCTCCTGTCCCCGTGTCTCATTCTGCTGCTGCTTACGCTCCTCATGCTCTTCAGCTCCTCCTAGCACCGTGGCTTTTCACAGCAAAACACACACACACACACACACACACACACACACACACAATCATATACACACACACACACACACACACACATACACACACACACTATATACAGACATACACACCTGAATCCTAAAAGAAAAAAAAGCTAAAAAAAAAAAAAAACTGTTTATTAAATATACTCTCATCGTTCATTCACTTCTGAGCATCTTCTCCAAATCATCTTCATCTGATGATCCAAGACTGCCATTGAGAAAAGACTCATTTGGGGAATAAAATCTATGAAATATAAGAAAAGACTAAAGGGGGCGGGGCGGGGGGAGGAGTCATGCACTAATTACAGATGGCTAAGTGTGTTCTGTGATTTTGCTCACGAGCATCTGGAACATCTGCGTGTTTGTGTCTACCGACGTGCCCCTCAGTAGAAACCACCCGTCTAACCACCATCGATCCTGTGGATGCAGTCACTGTACAGCGGTTAGAGAACGAGTGCATTTTGCAGGGCATGTGTACTTTTCTCTGAACAATCCCCAGCGCCTTCACTGAAAAGAAAGAAATATATAGATCGAGATCTGAAGAAGAATGCAGGAAGTAGCTTCAGCATGCTTCAGTAACGAGAGTGGATGTAGTAAAAATAAAAAAATAAAAAATAAATGAAGCCCAGTAGATGGAATTTCAGAGAAACAGGATGTTGTCAGTCGTGAAAAAAAATAAGTCCTGTTTCAGTCCTGTTTCTTTTCTACCATACACGAGGTGTCGGTTTATTAGAAACACCTGTACACATATTTATCTGTGCGATTATCCAATCAGCTACGAGGATACAGGACTGGAGCTTCAGTTAATGGATTAAAAGAGCTACAGCAGAGGAAACCTGCACCAACACCAACCAGTGCATGCAACGCTTTTTTCCAGTTCTGTATTAGATTCTATTTTCTGGGAAACATGATTTGGTCTTCTCCTGTTGTATCCAATCTACCGTAAGATTTGACGTTCTAAGGTGCCGTTCCGTGCAAAACGGTTGTAAAGAGCGGTTATTTGTGGTACCGTCGCCTTCCTGTTTCTAAAACGCTCAGACATTTCCTCTAATCCTGATGCACCTGCAGGATTCTCTGCGCTGCACTGCTGCAACACGATTGGCTCATTGGTTAATTGGTTAATTGGTTAATTGTGCAGGTGTTCCTAATAAAATGACTGGTTTAGTGTATATAAAACAAAACAATAAGGGAACGTCTTTCTGTGAATTTGCCAAAGACATTAGTTGAACTTTTGTTTTTGTTTTTTTTAGCAGGGAAGAGGGTTAGAGGTCTCGAGGGTCTCGAGATCACAGGAAGGGACTCGCATCAGAATACAGGTTTTTTTATGACAGCTTTTTTTTTGTCATACAAAAAGAATGTTGTGTAGATTAGAAAATAATATTAACCAGTTACAAAATGCCTTTTTTTAATTACTGGTGCTCAGTCTGAAAACAAATCTGTCACAAAGCTACAGTGCCAAGTGATGGTGGGGGATTCGGTGGGCGGGGCAGGGGGCGGGGCAGGGGGCGGGGCAGGGATGGATATGCCGTGTTGGTGAAGTGTTAGTGTGTTTCAGGTCTTTAATTGTCCCGACTGCTATCTGTCTCTCTCTCTTTCTCTCTCACTCTCTTTTTCTCGGATGCTCTCTCTATCTCCCAGTTTCTGAATGTGATGCTTTTTCTCCGTGCTGAGCCGCTCCACATGAATCTCCTGTATCTGCACTAACCCACGCCCTGTACACACTTTCACTCCTGCAACGGCCCAGAACAAGCGCTGACCTCGGGCCTGGAGGACTAAAGTTGCGCCCGAGAGTGAGCAAACGCCTCAAAGTTCAAAGCGTAAAAGGAGGAATTAGGAATTCAAGTAGCACTTCTGCTCCAGTGGACGCTTTCATTCTGAAAGAGGAGAATATTCAGAAATAAAATGTGGGATTCTGTGTGTGGTGAATAATTTTGTGACTGTACAAAAATGTTAATAAGGAATGAAAAGATTTTGTGGAAGAGCAGGCGCTGAACACGGGCAAGTCGGAAAAAATAACTTTTTTTAAAATGCTAGCTGAAACTTTTATATTTTACTTTATTCCATGTTATTTTTTACGTTTTTCTTTTCCAAAAAACAAAAAAAAAACAGTGGACATTATTCATGTTATATGAAGTTCCGATGTAGAACCCTTGAATTACTAGCGCAGTGACGGAACCAGTTCAAACCAGTCTAGAGATGTTTGCTGTTGTTGTCGTTGTTTCCTGCTTGTGTCACATTCAGGTTCATGTAGTCCTGTAATGAGTTCTTTTCTTTTTTTTTTTATGTTACAGAACCGTTCATGGTGGTATCATCAGATCATTTTTATTTGAAGGTCATGTGGATGAAACATTTTTGCATTCCTATTAAGTGTTCCAATGTTTTGGAAGAGGAAAGCTACAGGAAAAAAAATGGAAACAATTAAAATAAAGCTTTTTGTCTATAGTAGAATTTCTTCTGACTCTGAATATGTTTGCGGTGAAATGCAGTCACACTGCAACATCTTTATAACATACATCAGTTTATACAATCTTACACCCTTCATTACAGCCCAGAGACAACATTCATCAACAAAATAAAACTTCATAAAATATCTAATTATCAGATTCATTACAACATGGTATCACATGTACACACACACACACACACACACTGTTATGATGTTAAAAGTAATATGTGATCAGGATCAAATTTCATAAAGTATAATGACCTTATTATCCACTTACTGGGTTTGTACAATATAGATTTTAGCTGCTCAAAATTAAAGAAATGTGATTAATGACTCATTTATCCAGAGCCGATAATCTGAGATCAGGAGGGTTTTATAAATGTAGTGTAGCGGCGATCACGAGTCCTCTGCTGGAGGATGAATCTGCAGATACATGTTCAGAAATACAAAGTAAAAAAAATAATAAATACTGTATATTAAATAACGATTTCGATTTAATTCTTGAAATAATTTCCACATGATCAGAAGTGCCAGGTTTGACTATCCTTCATAAATACACCTCAGAAGGTTTGAGAGAAATGAAAACCTTTGATGAAAAATAGAATTAAACAACACTTGCACTTTTTCAAGAATAAATAAAAAATAAACATTAGTTTACATTCAGTCAGTCAGTAAACACATCCTGGTTCATACAGAAGAATATCATCAGTCTGATTCAAGAGGTGTTTAGTAGAAAAACAAGATTCTTTAATGAAGTAATGATTGTGTGTGTGTGTGTGTGTGTGTGTGTGTGTGTGTGTGTGTGTGTGTGTGTGTGCACGTGTGTGTGTGTGTGTGGTCTATATTTATTATTAGGTTAATAATATATATATAATGTATTCAATTCAATTCAATTCATGTTTATTTGTATAGCGCTTTTAACAATGAACATTGTCTCAAAGCAGCTTTACACAGATAATGTGGTGATTAAACATAAATATGTTCTTTGTAAGTATGTTTGTCTCTGATGAGCAACTGTGGCAAGGAAAAACTCCCCGAGATGGCATAAGGAAGAAACCTTGAGAGGAACCAGACTCAAGAGGAACCCATTCTCATCTGGGTTGCACCAAATGTCCATTTGAAGCAGATATACAATGTTGTGGGGTACAGTGATGATGATCAGAAGCAAACTGCACTCCCGAGTCAGTGCAGCAGACCACCGACACCAACTACAGTCCAATCCGTCCTCAAAGCACCCGTTCTACTCCGGAATTAGTATGTATTATGTATGTTAGCTATTTACATGTAAAACACAAATACACATTTTAGCAATGATTTAATGAAAGATTTAATTTTACATGAAAGAATCCTCTATAAAGAGCCAGTGGAGGATATAATAAAGAAAAGGAGCTTCTGTACAAATCATTTCCCTTCTTATCTCCCTTTTTGTATTCAGGAGAAAATGACGACCGATTACTATTAATGAAGTAATGATTATAATATTTGTATTAATATGATGAATGCATGCTCATAGCAGTGTAATATCTGATTGTGGTGTTCCAGTGTAAAGTGTTGAAGGTTGGTACGTCTGGTGAAATCAGTGGTAATCATCCCTGGGCATCATGGCAGTGTGAGCGAGATCATGTAGAGACGTTCAATCAGTATATCTGCAAGCCAGGAAATGAAAGGGTATATTATTATTATCTTCCAACAAAGTTTCAGAAACTGGTGCTTATCCTGGGCGCCACTCCAGCTGATTTGTCTCCTGAAATGAAGATTAATAACCGCAGTTTTCTGGCGTCTCTGCATTATTTCAGTGCAGCCAAACACAATCATGTATGAGCATTGCTTCAAAAGGGACCTAAAAAAGTCTCAGACATTCTTTTGTTATTATGGTCCTGGAATCCTCAAATGTGTTTGTGTTTAAAAGTAATTACATTCCATTAAAAAAACTCATATATTTGTTGATTTGTCTGAGCTGATGAATCTGTGTCCCGGGTCGGAGTGTTAGTGGAGCAGGAGCTAATCACTGAGCAGGAACACACTGAGGAGAAACCTCCAGTCTACTGCTGAGAATTACACCTACTTTATTCTCTACTTAATACAATTTACTAGATTAAAGAAACTCTGGTCTAAAAGAGTGCAGCTTTGTTTTCCCTGCTAACAGCAGACGAGCATGTGAGTATCGAATTATCGACATTTGCGTAGGTTCGGGGGGAAAAGCTGCCATGCTACAGCTTCACACTAACTGATTCAAAATGACTGTAAAACCCCATAAACACACACATACACACACAAGTGAGCTGTGAAGCACTACAATGGGGAAAGACGCATTCATGCGTGTCTCCGTGTGGCCAAAACTGTGTTGAAACACATGCACATCTGCGTGTTGCTTATCAGACTAATGATCGCTAATCAGTGCCTTGACATTTCACTTACACCACATTAATATTCCAATATCTAATTAAACATTTTATCCTCGAAATCTTGCTTTAATAGAGATAAAACAGTTTACTCAAAGGACTGCCTTCGGTCCGAGACACAGGGAACACACACAGGGGTCTTTATGAGGGTTTGATTCCAAACCGTGAATCATATCAGGAATAAAGGATTTCATTTCTTTGATTATGGACTTAAAACACAGCTGCCCTTTTCCAGGCAATGTCTTATTAAAACCACGATCAGATCACGTCCTGGACATCATCTCTTTAAGATTCAACTTTAAAAGAAGGCTGTAACACTAGTGTTAATACACAGAGTGACATTTACACACACACACACACACACACACACACACACGCACACACACACAGGCATGCCGTTAGTCTTTGGTGTTTTGTCAGACGGTGGGAGGAGAAGAAGGTGCACGCCTGTGAGCAGCTCTTGTTTGGGATGATGGCAGTAAATGGTGACTGATCGCTCTGAATGCCATGCGAGCTTCATGCAGAGATGGAAACCGCCTGACTGGGGAGCGTAAAACTGCAGCAATAAAATCATTTCAAAAGTGCGCTTGGACGTTTGCGACCATGACGTGGTCTTTGTTCTCTGTTCCTGAAGATAAGACAAAAATGTTGTGAGATTAGAGCTTGATAAACCACATGGCCTTACACAAGAACTTTGAATGACCACGTTTTCGCAGTGCTGCACCACAGGCTTCAAGAACGGCTCCAAAACTGATCTTTTAATCCCATTTTTTCCAGATGATACACTCACACCCAAGGGGACTAATTTCTATTGTCCATTAAATGCCTTGAAATTAAAGCAACATTGATACTGATACTGAGCCAAAAGATCCAGTGAGCAGATGTGGCTGACGCTATAACAAGAATTTCTGCTCTGAGAACATGCAAACCACCACCACCACCACCACCACCAACAACAACAACAACAACAGCTCTGTTCTGATCAGGGTGAAGTACCACTCCATCTAAACCTATAGCAGCAAAGCGTTCAGCAGATCAAATATGAATTGATTGGTATTCAACACTTCTCCCTTCGTTGCCTTTTCATCTCCGGCAACTTGACTTGAATGGATCCAGTGCTGCTGTAGTGCCACTCCACCGGCCCCTTGTGAGATAACAAAGCTCAGCTTGACCTTTCCACAATCAAAAGGCCCCACAGCCGAGGCTCTATCAATGTCCCAGTGTGGGACATGTGTTCACTCGCACCAGAGATTGCACCCAAGGCACCATCTAACAGGATAAAGAAAGCCTGCTATCATGGCACACTTTTAACAAATTATGACCAGCAATCAGAAACGGTCTGAGCACCATGCACCTTCACAACATCAGCAGCTATAATAACCTCCTCAACCACCATCAGCCCCTTTGTGTTCATCCTCATTCAGTCCCTATGGGTTAAAATTGGACAGAATTCGATAGATGATTGACTAACAAAATTGCAGAAGGAATATCGTCAGGGAGAAAATGGCCACAGGTTTTGCGGCCTCTAATTGTCCACCAACACTCAGGGCTGTGAGAAGCAATAAAGAACATTCTGAGGTCTGGAGGAGTCGCATGGAGGCTCTTTTCTGATATTGTTGGTCATTTAACGTTTGAATGAAGCTTCTAAATTATGAATTCAAAACAGTTTGTTGATATAGTGCACTGTTCATGGTGTAACCTTGTCCCCGTGGAGAAATATATATCCCCTGATGAGTAGTATATTATTACCCATAATGCACTGTAAATCCACTGTGTTCTAACTGCACAGCAATTTATTTTAATCTACACATTAGTTAGGAGACTGAATCAGCCGACGCTTTATATATATATATATAAAATACACTCATTACACACTGCTTATTAATGAACCATATCAGAGAATCCACCGCCGCGGTTCGTACACCAGGTGAACTGCTATAAACACGAGTGAGATTTAGGCGTCTTCATTAATCCAGATCCATTTAAAAACAGCGTTTTCATCTAAAAAACTCCACGTCCACACTTTCCCAGATTTCGCTCATCTACACTGAAAACGTCTGAAAACTTTCACGTCCCTGGACGTAAAACAGAAGACGCTTCGACCAGCATCATTTCCTACCGCCGTTTATTAACTTTCCGGCTCTTTACTAAAAATCACTAAAAATCACTAAAAATCACTAAAAATTACAAAAAATCACAAAAAATCACTAAAAAAGATAAAAAATGACAAAAAATGTGCCATTGTTTTCGACAGCCTCTGTTTTCACACTCGTGTATAAGATGATTTTGAAATTGATCCACTTTGGAGGGTGTTTTTTCGAAAAGCTTTTTGCCGACTGAAAGTGATGCATTTTAAAATGAAAATGTATTAGTGTGGACATGGTCTAAGTGACGAGAGACTCGTTCAGAGCTTATATTAACCCCAACAAAGTGTCTGAGAAACTCTGTTAATTATGTCTAATAATAAATCAATTAATGAATTTATTGATGTCTACTTGGTCACAACTACATATAGTTTACTTGTGTATTCAGTGTAAATGTGTATTAGTAGTAAGTAATAATAGTAGTAGCTGTAAAGGGGAAGCTCAATGATTAAGACGATAAGACTGCCACCGAGCTCTGGGCCCCTGAACGAGGCCCTCAACTGCTCAGTGTGTAAATAGGATAATTATATAATTGTGTGCGGTGGATAAGGATGTCTGCCGTCTGTGGTTATGACCGCAGTTATACAGTCTGAGCCTAATACGTTCAAATATTTATTAGGGTTTCACGTGAGCAAGTTGAAACCCAGTGTACGATATGCTGACTTTGCATTTCTGGAAGTATTTGGAGAAAAATACTTTCTAAAGTTCTCAAGAATTTAGTGAGCAGTGCTGAACTGAACATTCAGAAATGTGTTCTGTAACTACAGGAACATAAACATCACATGAGGGAGGCTGTAAGCACCTTCCATCTGGTGAGGTGCAGTGCACCAAGCTGCCCCTCCCGGGCCCCTGAGCAAGGCCCTTAACCCCAAAGCCGCTCAGTTGTATGAATGAGATAAAAAGTAAGTACTCTGGATGCCAAATGTTGTAAATGCAATGTCGGTGTGGTGGTTCATCATCTCTCCGTTAAAAAAGGTGTGTCAGCTTCACAAGTCCCCACGGAATCACACTCACACTCACACAGTGTGTGTTTTTCATGAAAGTTGTGTGTGATTTCTAATGAATATGTTACAGGGATGTTATTGGTCTTGTGTTTTTGTGAATTAAACAATTGAATAAATGAAACTGTAAAAACATACTGTATAGCGATTAAAAAACTTTTCTATAAACTTTACATTTTATTCTAGAACATCACTGAGCTCTGACTAATTCATGCACAGCTGAGATATCAGTATCACCATGAAAACCTCTCTCTCTGTCTGAAACATAAGGGTGAAAGGCCTGCTTTCTATATTAATGAGGACCATCTGTGGTGTGGAGTGAAACACACACACACACACACACACACACACACACACACACACACACACAGAAAGAAAGAAAGAGGAAAAAGAGTGAACGAGTAAAGGTTTGTAGCACAGTGATTTCTGTCTGGAGATCTGATCACCTTCCCCAAGCACTTACCTGAACACTAATAAATATAAATACCCTGCAGTGATAGTGATTGTGCTCAGTGTTATATATGAAACAGCACATAACTGGGTGTTTGATGAACACACCACATCACTTCTCAGTTCTCTGCTACAGTCAGAACACGTCACACACATCTCATGATGCTCCATTCAGAATAATGTGTGTTTTGGGATTAAAAGAGAAACAGAAATACATTGCTGAGATTTTTGTTTCTGTACTGCAGTCTAATGGGCAACACTATTAAAAGAAAATGTTTTGCAGATATTTTGCAAAACATTCAATGAAATGCTTTGCAGATTGTATGCCCCGCCCCCTGGGGGTGTGTCTTGCTCTTTCAGCTCGCATGACATGCGAAACAAACCCCCAGCATTTCACTGAATAGCAAAAATGATACTTGCGCATTGCATGTAAATACGTGTTTATTCATCTAGTAGATTATTATAATATTACAATTAACAAAATACTATTAATTTTATTTTAAAACATTTTCAAATAATTACACGCTATTTTGAAAAAGTTTAAAGTTAGACATTTGTGAAATTATGTAAGAAAGTGTAAAGCTTGAATAATTTAAAGCATCTCAAACAGAATCATTTATAAATGATTTCTTGACAATTCATCAAAATTCAGTTTGCCCACATTTGAGATTTTATTACACTTGTTTAGCATCTATAGCACAGGACTACATTTCCCACAATTCACTGCAGCATCACGTTCATGTCACATGACTTTCTCCACCTGAAGCACATTATCCTGTGATCACATTCACCTCATAATACACCTCTCTCAGTGTAACTCAGTGCTCTGTTTCTGCTCATCACTCCATGCCTGAGGTAACGGTCTGTGTTTCGTTGTTGAATTATTGTGTGTTTTGTGTAATTGTGTTTATTTTGCACTTTATTAAAAAATCTCAGCACCTGCACTCTGTTTCAGCACGTGACGCTTCGGCGTTGTGTTAGAGGCCCTCGTGGTTCATCAGGATGTTTTTGTTTGTTTGTCGTCCTACACACTTTCACCTTTCCATCCATCCCTCAGGTGTTGGAGTTTAAAGCTGCTGGGATTCGAGTGAGTCGGTGATGATTTATGTAACTTATATAACACTTTTTAACGCCGGAGAGGTTCTCCCACATTCTGATGGAACGTCTGACTCTGTCCGTCAGTCAGACTGAGTAAAAGCTCACTACGCTGCTGACAGGTGAGTTTCTGACTTCCTGTTTCAGAAGAAAAGCTTTAACACACAGAATCACATCTCTGAGTGATTTACTGTGGATTTTAAACGCACGACTCGGAGCGAGGCCTCGATCTGTTTCCTGTATGAATATAAACGATCCACACTGTACAAGCAGCAGGTCATCATGATAAATCTTAACGACGTATCAGCCTGTAGATGTGTTAGTTGTTTTCTATAAACGTGTCCATCAGTGTGTCAGACGTCTGAACTCCGGGCTGCTATTAGTGAGCAGTTTCAGGTCCATTCCCACTGTACTGATGTGTTTGTTTTTCTCTCCTCTGAGGAAGAGCTTATCAGTCCTAACATTAATGTACTCATTATAGAATCAATTTACAGGAGAAAAGGGAATTAATCATTGTTAATGAAACCAGTGCATGTGTTTAATAGGGGAAGGGAGAGTGAATTTTGTGCTCGATGTGGGCTTCAGAGCCTGAGCAAGGAAACTCGCTCTCATAGCCGTATCCATTCGCTAATTCACAGCATTAATCTTCAGTAACAATCAGCGCTAATACATTTACTCTGCTGAACATCTGCGTTTATCTACTTCTTACTGGCTCCATGTACAGAGCACCGCTTTACATCTCCAGTCTTAATGTCTGGTTCTGCTGTAGAACATTTTACGTGTGTGTGTGTGTGTGTGTGTGTGTGTGCGTGTGCTGTTACACAAGTAATCAGAGACAGGTCAGTGTGGTGGTATGAGGAATGGGTTTATTTCTCTTATACCTCAGCAGTTTGATGATTCATTGCCCTTTTATTCTGATGTTAATGCTCTGGGACTCTGTGTGACTTCACACAAAGGTTTTAAATGTAGAACATGTGTTGGTTTTACTTTGATGAATATTTCAAAAAGACTTTGATCTCATGAGCCATATATTTACAACAGTATCTAAATGTGAACTATGTAATGATTTGAAAAGGTGTGTGTGTGTGTGTGTGTGTGTGTGTGTGTGTGTGTGTGTAGCATCAGACTGTTTACATACAGTTATCACCTATAAGTTGGTTAATAGCTGTATTTAGTTATTATTGGAAGGAAGGACGTTATTTAGCGATGATGGTGTTCCTCGGTCCTCATGTTTCAGTCCTCCATGTTCCTCAGCATGATGTAATGAAATACATCACATATTTAACTTACCCTTTTCAAAAAAGCACAAAATTAGCGCTTATTTCAAATGCCATAATGGAATTATTAAAAGAGGAAGTAGCAATTACTGAAGCTATGAAGGTCAGTGTATGTTTTCGGGGCCTGGCATCTACATGGCATGATTCTTAATATCTCTGAGAGTCCTGTGAGAACTGTGAGGAACCTGAACTGAGACTGCATATGAAGAGCTTTGAGTGTTAATGCTGACCTTTCATTTCACACACATGTTCTTATAAAACCAAGAAGATAGAAAGGGTTTTTTTTTATTTAACATTTTTCTTTTGAAGCTTTTAGAATGTAAGAGCTGGTGTTTATTACATGCCTCTTATACCTTCACTGCACTATTATTAAGTACCATCTTATACTGTATAATAGTTTACGTTTAAATGTATTAGTGATAGTTTTTATATATATTATAAATACTCAGGTTATACTTGCAGCAACACTGGATGACATCCAAAGAAAGGCTTTAAAATGTCTGTATGTAAGTGTGGTTTCCTCTCCCACACTCTCTGTTCTCTTCTACAGCGTGTACTGTGGAAAAACAAAGACTTGATTCACAAACACACACTTCCTGAACCGAGGCCTGGGTTAGGGTTAGGGTTAGGGTTAGGGTTAGGGTTAGGGTTAGTATGACCTTTTTCAGGTCATATTTTGATCATTTTTAAAAGAATTTTCACCTTAAAGAAGGTCCATCACACCTTCTCACACCTTCTCACACTGGGATGCTTAGGTATTAGTTATTACTATATAATTATAATATACTACAAATAAAACCATAATAAGGGGAAAAACTGTCCTATAAAAAAATATATATATAATATGCGCATATAATATTAGTGATGTGCTGAGACTGTTATAAAACCTTCCATGACATTAACTGCACAGATATAACTATATACAGTGTGTGTGTGTGTGTGTGTGTGTGTGTGTGTGAGTGAGAGAGATAAATTAACATATATACAGTGTATATCTCAGTGGTGGACGAAGTACACAAAGTTAAAGTATTTAGTAGTTACAGTAGAGACACTCAGTAAAATGTGACTCCAGTAAAAGTTTCCCTTTAAACTCTGACTTGAGTAAAAGTACAAAAGTTTTTAAGTGATTTATCATAACTATAATGTTGTTATTTTCATCAAAAGACTCTTTACTTCATCACCCCAGTCATGTGACTCTCAGCACACTGATCTATTAATAGAATAATATTAATGACTCAAACACTAATTGATTTCTATTATAATTATCATGAACCCAAAACAACTTTTCAACTACTTTTCATATAAATAAGGTGACGGGTTTTGTGGAGAGTTCGAGTCTGGAGTTTCTTTCAAGTACTGATACGCAAAAAAGCCATTTAAGTACATTAACGAATTACATTTATATAATTATATATATATAATAAATAACACAAGTATAGTAGGATAGAATTCTCTGTTACAGTAATGTACTGTAATTGAAGCTACAATCAACTGTTACTGTTAATAAAACATTTATTCTATTCCAGATTATTTTTTTTCACTCTGTGATTCCACTCAAACTGTGGATTACTGTAAGATTTCTAATACATGATCATTCCTTCAGTACAAATACACAGAGACTTGAACGTTACTAAGGTGAAGGTTTCTATGAGGAGATGAGGAGTATGTTTAGAATTCTGGAAGGAGTCTCCAGTGTCAGTGATTTCTAACAGCGATTACATCATGTTCTGTTTTCTGAAATGGGGCACATTGAGTTCTTTTTAGCTGCGATGGAACGACTGTTTATAGCTGCTATAACGTAAGCGATAACGAGTTGCAGCTGCAAATTACACTTCCTGATGCAGTTCTAGGGGAAGAATTACGTTTCAGAAAACGTATGCGAGTATAAAATGTATATTTCCTGCATTAGTCTAAAATGATTCTGTAATAACGATCTGAAAATGTTCTAAAAACCTCAGTAACACCTTGTGAACAGACGGAAATGGACATTAAACCTCAAACATTGCAGATTTGTTTACGTGTATTAACCCTGAACTGGATTCACCTCTGAAGCATGTTTAAGAAATTTGAGGAAATGTTTTCACTTTGTCAATAATGTGTGTTTAACATCTTGTTTATGTCGGTGACCGTGAGCCGTGTCCACTCCACACACATCCTGCTAATAGCAGCGAGTCAGACGGCAGTTCTGTGTAATCTGTTGCTAATTACTATTGTGAAGTGGTTAAATATTCATGACTGTTAGCACCATTTCAGCTCCGTGTTTCTTTCCTTGTTCAGCACAATCTGGACGACTGGGACAGACGCACATTTCCAAGATGCTGTGCACATTTAGCACAGCTGGTAGAAATGGCCCATTAGCAAAGCCTGATATTTCCCCTGCTTTAAAATCCAATGCGAGTGTAATTGCAGCGAGTCCGGGCTTTTTATGGCGTTGATGCTGATGTTGTTTCTCTTTTTTTTTCTTGTAATTGTTGTAGAGAATGTGAAGTGATTTATTTTTCTGCTCAATACCGGTCGGAGAAGGTCGTGCTCGGTGAACGTCCCGCTCGCAACATGATACACGACAATGATTTGACCTCATCTCTCATCTTTTGCCCTCTGAAAGCAACTCGGGAGCAAAGAGGAAATTAATTTAATAGGTCTAATTTGTTGCAGACTCATGAGACAATAGTTTTTTTTTTCCTCCCCATCATATTCTCTGCTGCAGTCTCGAGTGTTTGAAGTGGAAACGCTGTCAAAATGTGACCAAAACCCAGACTGCATGCCCTCAGGCACTGGGGGGAAATTGCATGTGCTTTACATGAAGATGACTTTTTTTTTTTTTCCCCCATTTCCCCTCCTCATCCCAAAAAATGAATCTCCACTTGCTCTGGTGGTGTCCAATGGATGTGCTCTTATTAGCATTCTGAACAGGAGCTGAGGGACGAGTGTGCAGCACACAGCACCTGTACACATGTGCACACAACCAGAACGGAAATCAGCACCCTCACTCATCACCAACTCTAAACAAAAAGTGTGTGTGTGTGTGTGTGTGTGTGTGTGTGTGTGTGTGTGTGTGTGTGTGTGTGTGTGTGTGTGTGTGTGTGTGTGTGTGTTGTCAGTCATTTTCGTTCATCATGTTTTGCAGGCTGATGAAAGCTCCAGAGAAAATACCCACCCCCCCCACCCCCCTCTTTACCTCCCTCACAAGACCACTTGAGCCTGATGAAGAGAATTAACAGACTGTGAACAGATCACGTTTTGGGCCGATTACTAACCTTGGTGAAAGACAAACCCGGCGGTACAGACAGGAAAGTGGGCCAGATGCTGTGTTTGCATGGGGCGTGGGCAGTGGAGGTTGCGTGGAGTGGAATGAGTGTGATTCCTGTTCGGCAGCAGAAGTAAGACGAGAGGATTATAGAGTGAAACGAAGGTTGGCAGTAGAAATAACCAGGGATTTACTGTAGAATTCTGCTGAAGGAGTGCATGAGTGTGAATAATCCCAGTAGCAGTCTGGAGCAATAAGCAGAACTACAGATGACATGTGAGTGGGATTGGAGTTATACTTTATATAAACTCTCAGCTGTGAAACTTCTAAATAATAAAGGAAACCGTGATAACAGTGACTGGATGTTTTTGTAGATCTGTGCATCAACATGAGTTTTATTCTCTTCAGCATTCGTTCAGTCTCCACACTGTAACTGTTAATGGCTGTGTATTAAAATGGAAATATTTGATGTATATTTTTGGGAAATTCACCCATTTGGAAAAGCTGTGGTTAATAATACATGCATGAGTGCGATATAAAAATCCCACACTTTATTTTTCACTCGAATGATGTAGCTGTGGTTGAGAAACTGTCAGAGGCAGAAATCTGTGCCTCACAGTGACAGTGATGACACGTCTACCTCCAGGAGCATCGTGGCAAAAAAGTTCCACACACTTTAAATCCAAATCCAGAAATCTGGAGTATGAAACCGAGAGCAGTGTGATAGCGGTTGTGTTACGCCTGTAGACGAAAACAACGTGCTCTGGAGAGATTCGACTTCCCCATGTGACGTGTAAATGTGCTCTGTTTTAAAACGTATAATGTGAGTCATTCACGTGATTTTGTGTTTAATCTCAGAGATTTACAGCAATCCTCCTGTTTTCCTTCATCTACATACACAATGCACTCTGGCCTCCAGTCTGGTTCCTGTGGGATTCATCATCTAGCAGGGGGACACACAGAAATGTCCCGGGTCTGTCAGGCAGCGCCGCGGCGCCTCAACGTCAACCTCCCAAACGCAGCGTGGCAATAATGGAGCACAGATGTACAGACGAGCCCTCAGCAAGGACAAGGCCAGACTTTAAAGGGAACCCAATTAATGGTCCGATCCCGTCTTTCCTCGTTACTATTCCTTTTCTACAGGGACAGATGAAAAGGTCAATTATACTTTGAAGTTGGATTGAATGCTGTCAGGAGACTTCAGTGTGGTGGGGGGTCGCGTCTCTTTTTTCTTTTTCTTTTTTTTTTTTTTTTTTCTTGTGCTCAGAATCCAAAAGCCATTCATTTTCTTCCTGAAGCGCAACACAAACACTGTCTAATGGGAATTACAGGGTCTGGGTAATGACATGCTTTTCTGCTTAGTTTAGCCAATTCACCTAAAACACAGGACTTTTTTTCTCTCGCACGCTTTGGGAGTCCTGCTGGCGAAAAGACTGGTCTAATATCACTTTTGTGCCACTCTGCTTTGTCATTTTGACTAATTGAGGCAGCTGCTTTTTATGCAAACGCGATGTATTTGTGGAAGTTTTCAACAGAGAGTCGTGTCATTGTGCCTGTCGTCTCTCTAACTGTCGCACACTGTGACAATAAAACACTGTAAACTGAGAGATTTCTTTATTCTGCAGCAGCTTGAAAAACACTTTCCCTGCTGTATTATTAATAACGAGATGTTTTGTGATCCTGCACTGACCATGTACATGTTTGTGAGCACTCACAGACTCTCTGATTATTTACACAAATACATTACAAAACAACATCTGCACAGAAAATCACTAGTCTTCTTAAAACAGTTCTGCACCGAGTAAAACTGATATGATCGTCTAGTCGGTGTGAAAATGTCTAATCAGTGTGTGTAACTCTGAATCTACCTGATTAAAGTTAGTTATTGTAAGTATAAATATCTTTTACAGCCACACGGAGTTTATTTGGTCAGAAGTAATTCATCTGGAAGCGTAAACCCTGATGGATAAATGAATTCTTGTTTGTGGTGTGTAAAGTTTGTATATAATTGTGTATAATCTCTGCCGTATGAAGAGCTGAACACAGCAATGTCTGGATCAGTGCTGTCACGCTGCGATGTTAGCAAGCTACATTACAGGACAACTGCGAAATGTATCTCAGGAACCAGTTTGCAATGAAAAACTATCCATTTATTTCTCAATCTTGGATAGAAAATACTTTGTGATTAATGAGGATTTTTTTAGCATTTTTTTTATTTACAGATTCTGGACACTAGATGGAGACATTCTGCATTTGTGTTTTCCTTTTTTTATCGTATTTACAGTATTTGTTAACTTTTTCTTATTGTTCTCATCTTCTCTTTATTTGATTTGTTTCCTTTCTTTTTTTATTTGTTCATTGTTGAGTCTGTGTGTATGCCTGTGTGTAATTTGCAGTTATTTTCTTTATCTTTTGCTGCCTTCTTTTTGTAATGTTTATTTATTTATTTTTATTATTACTTTTTTTGGTTTCTTTTTTTCTCCTTTTTTTGTCTTGTTTATTTGGTTTAATTTAAGAATTTTCTCTTATTACCTTTTTAACATAATCATCGTCTTGTGGTTGTCCTTCTGGTGAATCTTTTTAAAGGTAAAAGTAAATTCTCTGTAATTGAGTGCAGGAGAGCCTGAGCAGTGGTTTTCCTGGTTGGTAGTTGGTTTGGTTCTTCACACAGGATCTGCGCCTTAAACCCTATTTTGCCAGCGTTGTGTTTATCCAGTGGCACACCATCTCCCCTGCTTCACTGGTCCATGCAGATTAAACATATCTTCTGTGTTATGATGATCTTACCCTGAAATATGAATGTGTGTCTGCAGAAAGTCCTGAAGCTCGTGGTACTTGAATTCTCTTTCAGCTCATCTGATGTGATTATGTGGCTAAAAGACGAGCGAATGAACCCTACGTTTTTTTTTTAAATGAAAGTTCTTGGGCTTTTTTATCTCATTTAAAGATTTGTTCTTACCTGTATCTCCACATAGTTTGTTTAATTCTTGATCAATTTCATGGAATAGCTTTATAAAGTTGAGGTGCTGTTCAGGTGATCTGGCCTTCACACTGCTTTATGGATTAGTTGTTGTGACTGTCATCAACCTCAGTGTCTCCTGTGTTCATCAAACCCATCATAATGTCACTTGTCCTTCAGGATCCATTTACACGTTTATTGGCTTTGTGGATAAAATAAATGGCAGGATGTGCCTTCATCATCATCAACATCATCATCATCATCATAATAATATTAATAATACACATCACATACACACTTTAATTCAATTTGAATTGCTTGATGGAGACGTTTAGAAAAAAATGGTTTTATAGTAATTCGGCGTCTCCTCGTCTCGGCTTCAGTGGGCTGTTATTATGCCGTATATCACATTTGAGAAGAATCCTCGTGAAGATGTATTACATTTAGAAGCTGTTGCAATAAGCACACACAGCATAGATTACATTTTCTTCAAAATAAGAGAAAATGTCTCTGATCTATCACTGGATTTGAAGCTCTTTCAGAGCAGCACACGTGTGAGAGCAGGTTTCAGAAGACAGAGGTTTGTTTGACCTTGAAGCTGAACGTTAAATATCCAATTTATGTTCAGTAGGAAGCGCAGCAGCAGGGTGTCATAATCCTCCCTGGCTGAGAGATGAATGTAGGTGCTACTTTACTCAGGGTTCAGGGGTGGAAAACACTCTGTAATTCAAACACCTTTAAAGCTGGAGCTCGTGTCGTTCAACACTCAGAAGTGATTGAAGTCAACAGAAGGTTATCAGTTCCAGGTCTAATTGCGCTGTATGTTCTCTGGTGGACTCGTGTGAGCTCCTGTAATGTTTTGTATCTACTGATGTGTGTATCGCACATGTCGACTCGCGCTGGATCTCCGCAATGGTGTCCAACTGAGCTGGACCTTCATCTTTATCTTCGGTAAGAGGGTGAAGTCCGCAGGAGCCGAAACACGGTTTGCAGTTTCATGCGGAATCACACGTTTGCTGGTTGTTCTAACTTGCTGTTCATGAGGAAATCGCAGACGTGGTAACGCACGTGATCAGAATAGCAGACTTTTGGAACATTGGCTTTAAGGGTCGGTGCTTCCTGTGACTGTGCATGTAGCTTTGTGCTGCCATCTGGTGGTGTGTTACAAAACTAGTCCAAAACTTTTAATACATTATATATGTATGTCCATCTACTCAGTCAGATACGTAGTGGAAGTGTGGGATTGAGAGAGAAATAGAAAGAGACAATTACAACTATATATCAAGGACTTCTTCTAATTAGAGAAAACTACAAGGATGGATGGATGGATGGATGGATTGAAGGAAGGATGGAAGGAAAGATGGATGGATGGATGGATGGATGGATGGATGGATGGATGGATGGAAGGAAGGAAAGAAGGAAGGAAGGAAAGATGGGTGGATGGATTGAAGGAAGGATGGAAGGAAAGATGGATGGATGGATGGATGGATGGATGGATGGATGGATGGATAGAAGGAAGGAAGGAAGGAAAGATGGGTGGATGGAAGGAAGGAAGGAAGGAAAGATGGATGGATGGATGGATGGATGGATGGATGGAAGGAAGGAAGGAAGGAAAGATGGATGGATGGATGGATGGATGGATGGATGGATGGATGGAAGAAGGAAGGAAGGAAGGAAGGAAGGAAAGATGGGTGGATGGATGGATGGATGGAAGGAAGGAAGGAAGGAAAGATGGATGAATGGATGGATGGATGGATGGATGGATGGAAGGAAGGAAGGAAGGAAGGAAGGAAGGAAGAAATTGTCAGTCTCAATCTAGCAGTGTATCCTTGTAGGTTCCTGAGAGAGACAGATGTGAGTAGAGGGAATGATCTGTTATCTGTTGATGTTGGAGTTTGCTGCTCTTCTAACACCAGGACAGCAGTATAATATGATTGTTGTGTTGTGAAATTTAATGTTAATGATCGAGGAGTAGAAGAAAAAGTCCCACAGAACAATAACTTAATAAAGAGTGGAGTGAAGACCAGAGCAGGAAACACTGTTATGATAATTACATTTGCTTTGTAATAGTGCATCTTTCCATCCCGAGTAACGCTGAAGGAGGGAATACGATCTTCTTCTGCGGCGTGTCCGATATCTGAGCTACTGGATTAGGGTGTAGAGTGTAGGAACCCAGAGAAGATTCCTACATCTGGCCTGAGGAGAACAGGAGTGAAACAGGACGTGTTCCTTCTAGCAGTCTGGACTGGACGAAGCTGCGATTTGGAGGAGTTTTAAATGCTTCTGAGACGGAGCAGAAAACTTCACGCGTGGCTTCTAGTTTTGACCCGAGGAACCCGAAGCACCAACGTCTCAGAATTTCATCTCACATGAACGGCTTAAAGAAGAGAGATGTGGATCTGCAGTCACATGTGTGAATAATAACTCTGCACTTCTGCATTTTGTCCTTATCATGCAGTGGAGACGAGCAGAAAGCTACACTAAGCTCCCTGAACTGGTGATGGAGGCTCTGAGGCCCACCATTAATCTTTCACTGGCTTTAGTGACGTTCACATGTGGCTTAGGAACCAAAAAAAAACAAGAGTGAATAAATATGATCAAACACAAATGCAAATTTCAGCAAAAAATTCATATTTATGCCGACACAACAGGAATTTATTTCCTTCTTTGCGGCATTATGTTAAATTTCTGCAGGAAATAAACTTAACGTAATACATTTCTGTAATACAATCAGAATATTCACACAATAATTCAGCGAATATAATTTCCAGAGTAAAAGCCATGCAGAGGAGAGGATGATGATGATGATGATGATGATGAGGATGATAAAAGATAAAAACTTTCCATTATGGAAAAAAAATTGATCTTTAAGCAAATGTGTGAACTTTTCCTGGAGGTTATCTCATAATACTGTTTATAAATTTATAATAATTCAAAATATGCCACAATAATGGTTCTCGCATGTTTAAAGGCGGGGACTGCCTCCATATGCAAATTAGATTCTTGAATTCTTTAGAATATAATAAAAATCCATTATTACATTTTTGTGATCGTATGATTACACGTGAAATAAACTCATTTTGCATCATTTTACATAGAAAGAAAAACATTACGGGACTCATTCAAATCTATTTTTTGCGTTTAAGTAACATTCAGTATGGAGAGGATGAAAAGATGCTCACCGGCCACTTTATTAGAAACATCACATCGTACAGATACGAATCAGGAGCTTCACATGAGCGCTGTTTTGTGGTTGATGGATGTTTGAGTTATTTATTTTACATTTAAACAATTAAAAATGTCCAGTTTGAGGAGAAAAAACCTTTTTATTTAATCTGTTCATGCATAAATTATTCATGCACATATCCAAATACTTTGATATTTCTCATTTAATTTAATTTTAATCTTAATTTAAAAGTGTATGGAGAGTGCTTTATGTACAGATTGAGCTAATCTAGCTAGCAGATTTGAAGATGGAGAAGTTTAGACAACATTTCTGAGGGGATGTGAGATTTATTAATTAAAAGGATAAAAAGCAGGAGCGGTGCAGGTTCTGACCCACCAAGATAAAGTGTTGTTGGAAGAAATGTAAAAATACAAACTCATTTCTTTCAGGAGTTAAAGGGAGAATGTTTCCAACTGTTCTGCTTTACAGAGAAAACTTCAGCAATTCACAGTGAAAAAGTTCTACATAAGAAAGAGTGGATTACAGAGTTTTTTTCTTTACGCCACAGAAGCCCAGTTACAACATGCTCTAATGGGTAAAAGTGTTCACAAATGCTTTTGTGTGTAGAATCGAGATGAATAAAGAATATAAATTCCCAAGTAAACGCTCAGTTTCTGAGTGCGGATGCCCTCTGACCTCAGTCTCCTCCAGTTTCGATGCTCGGAGTCTCCTGGTCTCCTCACTCCCCCGTACCCACACCTGTACCCCCCTGTTTCTGCTCAGTGTCCAGTCTTCTCCAGACCTGGTGTGAGCGAGTATTAATTTATTTTTATTGTGTCTCAGTCATGAAGCATGCGTTTGATCGCACCACATGGCGTGAACGTTGTGTCCTGCAGTGCCCAGGTGCAGAGTGAAGCCATTTCCGTCGGTCCCGATTTCAGCGCCTGCACAGTTGCCTTTTTGTTAAGACTGAACCCCAGAGCCAGCAGGTTCCACATCCTCGCTCCGAACGCTGTCAAGGACTGATGGGAAACACTCGGCTGATGTACAGAGCGCACACAATGCTAAATCAGTCTTATATAACCCCGAGTGTTGGCTTTAGGTCGTTCCAGCCCATATGGATCTGCCATTAGAGATAAGAGACACACGAATGGGCTTCAGATGTGCTTGTAAAAAGTTACGATTCATATCTTCTCAAGAACTCATGACGCCATGACTGGTAATCCCGAGTCACGTCTACTTTTTTCAACTGTTTTTTGGCCATGTTTCCTCCATCATAAAGCTTCTTCAATACGGAGTTTATAACATGATACAATAAACTGCAGGAAGTCTGGAGGGATTTATGTTGATAATTCCTGTTTCTGAGCGAAGAGATGTATCTTATTCCAGGGCGAGTCTTTTCAGCAACAGTGCTACACGTCCATCTTGATCCAATTCGAGAGCTGTCAAGTCTTCATGACTTCATTGTCATCCATGAAGCCAAAAGTTGAACTTTAAAGTCAGGATCGCTCCATCGACCCGGACACCTCCAAAAGCTCCTCCTGACGTGTCTGAAAACACGCTCCCACACTGTACTCGGTGGTTACCATGTAAGATTCTGTTACACCGCAACGCTTAACTCACTTGTACAAACAAGTAACACGGTAAGTGCATGAGCACTTTCACACTCCTGGAGAATTAGTTTCAGAAAGAGAAAAAAAAATACTCATAACTCTCTGGAACATGTCACATGCAATCATCTGTAAGCCCATTTTGTAATTTAGGAACTAGCGCTGCTGCTTTTTTAATATCTCCAGAGACGTCTTTTTGTTCTGAATTATTGAGTAGTCCGAGGCAGGAGTGAAAGTCGAGCCATGGGGAAGGCGGCGGTGGCGTCTCGGACGCCCGGGTCCTGTTCCCATCAGAGACGGCTCTTGCTGGGACCACCGTGGAACATCCTGCCAGTCTTCTCACTAGATTAGAGCGGTCAGTCCTCCTCCTTTTTCTCTGCAGGGACTCTGCAGGCCTGACTTTTACTCCACCACCATGACTTCAGTTACAGCCTGTTTTCAGCAGGGGGTTTGGGGGTCGTTACTGATGTTATCTTCTGATCGCAGTCTCGCCTTATGCTTTTTTTTTTTTTTTTGCAGCTGCAAAAGTGTTTATATTAAAGCATATGGAGCCGTGTCTCATGGGAGCTGTAATAACACTGCATCAGGCCTACGAAGGAACAAGAAGAGATTTAAAGTCAGAAGGAAATAAAAGGTGGCTGGAAAATTATGTCTGTGTGTCAAGATAAGAATACGTGATGGAGGGAAGAAGGTGTTGAGCTGTCCTCAGGGTCGTCTTAATGAAGAAGACATTCTTCAGACCTGGGCTTAGTATCAGAGTAATCGTATAAATGGATGAGATTTTACCAGAAAGAACTTCCTTTTACTCTCTTGTGGGATTCTGATTCTGCAGCCGTAAAATCCAACAGCGAAATCCAACTTGGAAATTTTATGTAAGAATCTTTAAATTAAATGTGACGTGTGTCCTACTTTCTATGATCTCATATACGTCCCAGTCCAGTTCCTTACAAGCAAACCTGCACTATCATCCTTTACACTCCTTTATTTCTGTCAGATCTTCTTCTTCTTTCCCTTATTATTAATTATTATTGAAATATAGACTCTTGTCACAGATTGGTTTACAGATTGGCCTGAGCCTTGTGATGGAAATAAGTTACAGGATGTAACACAGTCAGTTTTGAGCGATTTCTCCTTTAAAATAAAAACAACCCGCTTGCAGAAAGGGAATTATAATGTCTCCATGGGTGACCTCTAAATATTACCATTGATGTCTGTGCAAGTGAATAGTGGATTGGTGCACAATAGGTGAATATTAGATCCTCAGGCATGGGGAAGCAATCCTATTAAAACACACCATGGAATGTGCCAGATCTCCACTTTCACTCTTTTTCTCTCTTTCCCTCTCTTTCTCACTCTGTCACTCGTTTTCCCCAAACGTGACTGACAGGTGTGAGGCCCCCATGGTTTGGGATGCTTCAAGCTGCCAATCAGGCCTCCACATCGCCCTGCAGGTTGCTTCCTGTCTCCCAGCATTCCTGTGTAGTGCTAATGCTAAAACGAAGACGGCCTGTTGGCGAGGCGTTAGCATTTTTAGCATTTTCCCTCCCGGTGGATGAGGCCGTATTGATGTGGCCTGCTTAAAGCTGAATTTCGATCTCACGAGGGGGGAAAAGAATTAAAGAAAAAAACTTTAAGGAATAATTTTGTTTGGAATAATTCAACAGCATGAGTAATATGAAAATACACCAGAAGGCCAAAAACAAACGATCCCTTTCAAAACAGTGAAACAGAAGCTCTCAGGAGCGGCAACAAAAGCACGGCTTTTTCAAAACGAAGGCAAGAGCTAATTTATTTAACCAATTTCAGACTCGAGTATTGTTTTCATTCCAGATCTTTATCGCTCGTCTATTGTAGTAAGAAAAACACTTTGTGACTGTATTACACAAACTTTTCCTGTAATGCATACACGTGACCCTGTTTTAACACGGACAGAATTCACGTCCGAGTGAAACCCTGTTGAACTTTTATGGGTTGTGAATGGACTGAAAAATCAGAGGGTTTTTTGCTAGAAGAGTGGGACTCGATATCACTTCAGATATACTGAGCTGACAGGAAATGATTCTGTTAGATCTGTTCTACACAGGAGGATGGAGGAGTGCCAGTGATTGCTGTTTTCCGACTGCTGGATTATCAGCGAGTCGCTGGAGTATGAGATCGCTGACTCGGCATTTCAGGGATATTTCTTAGAATCACATCGTGCTTCATTCTACATGCAGAACGAGTCGTGTTCAGAGTTAAGTGCACGTAAGGAGGAGGCTTTTCAATCATCTGAATGGACCTCGTGGAAATGTCACTAGTGTAGCACAAGACTGAATAGTGAGATGTTTTCCAGTGTAAATGCTGATCTCTGGGTAGATGAGCTCCAGTGCAGCACTTTTTGGTGCTTGTTGTATTTTTGAGTTAATTGGGAAAAAGAGCGTTATGATGTCCATAAGTGCTGTGACGTATGGATTTGATTCACACACACACAGGCACACTCATTCACACCTAGATTCTATTTATTCCAGCAAATCAGCCTGCTGGTATGGTTTAGGAGGAAACTGGAGAACCTTAAGGAAATCCACTGATCTGCAGGGAGATGGTGTAAAGCTCGGTGGAGCTCAGAGACATGTGGTCTGGCAGCATCTACTGCTCCGTGCTGAATATTTTAAGATTGCTGTGAATGAATTCATGAAACCCGTAGTTACTCAAATCTCCAAATCACATAATTTTGTCTTATAATAATGAATAAATTATAATTAATAAGTAAAAGAGAAAGGAGACAGAGGTAAAGGAGAGTCTGCTCCAGTGTTCCTGTAATGATTATTCACTGATCCACAACACTATATATTATACACTAAACGGTTATATTGATGGAAAAAGGTTGTGGTGTTATTAGAAAACGATCGTCCTCGAGGTAGTAACAGTCACACTGTTTTGCTTGGGGATATAAATCACACCATCACACCATCACACACCCAGATGTGATATTCCTTACATCTTATTTACACAACCACAACACAATGCTCCATGATGTGACACTTTTACTTATTATTGCTCGTTAGCCCTTAGTGAAGAGAGAGAGAGAGAGAGAGAGAGAGAGAGAGAGAGAGATGTTCCAAACAGGACAGTGGAGCACCTGAGACCTTTTCAGCCCAGGGTTTTGTTCACAGAGAGATCACAGGAAAGTGGAGGATCCCTCAGGACTCATTGATTGTGAGGAGTGGAGGCAGCAGCCTGTGTCATTATTGGAATGCATTATACCTGAGCTCTTCTCCACGCCTTCAGCCACTGAGCACGCCATCGACTGACTTGTCCGATGTAACGCCCTTTTCAGAAAGAGAATTCCACAAGAACTCAAGCTGAACTACTTAAAAAAAAAAAAGTACCTTAAAGTTTTCTCTTTTTACTTTTGGGGTTTTTCTCGGCCTGATTGCTGATCAAACCGCTTCCACCACCGTACATCTGGTCGTTTGTGTGGTAAGTGTAAGCGTGTGGTGTTTATCCTCCGAACACTGAAATCCCAAGTGACGGATGTTTTAGTCTGCTCTTCACGCGCCATTACTTTTCAATCCAATCCAGATAATGCCATCATAAGCACCAAAGCCATAAACCTTTAATGCTGAGTGGAATTTAAGTAAAGGTAAATGCAGCTTTTATAGCTGCTGTCATTATTGACAATATTTCACTAATAGCATTTCCTTTCAATTGTTTTTCAATAGAAGAGATTCATGCAGACCTTATCAGACTGCTGGATAAAAATGAGAGCCATTTTACTCATGCAAATCAGATCCGTCCTGAACCTCTCTCAGAATGCAGGATGGAGTTGGTGTGATTAGATCACAGGGGCCACAGGATGTTCCTGAAGTAAAATAAATGCAAACTGAAATAAAAACGATTTTGACATTTTGAACCTTAACTCTTAAATGTACTGTATGTAGTTCAGGCTGATGCTGATTTATGACCTCATTTCCCGCTTGCAATCTTTTCCCGTAGATTCTGCAAAACAGAAGATGCCCCATTAGCTTGCTAATTGATATATTGCTCCTGCTGGAGGCTGTGATGTATCAATGAGTCTGTTATATTGGAAACTGGCCAGTGCAGAGAAGTCTGCAGAGAGATGCAGGTCTGCTGTGATAAAATCCACTCTTACATACCTAATGTTCAACCAAATTCCTGCAGAATCGGCTTTGTTACGGACGTCAAACATTCAGAACAGATCGCAGATAGAACACAAAATCTTCATGTAGGCTAATAAACAGACCTGGCAACCCTGAATAGATCACAGAACTAATCTCACACATTCTCATGTTTAATTAGGCGAATAAAATCCCTTTAAAGCAGCTTTCATTCATTCATCACTGTGATGAGCTCTCTCCTGGTCAGAGTTGCAGAAGATCCAGAGCTCGGCATCCTGCATGAGAAACCAGTCCATTAGGGCACCATGTGCACACATTCACACATTAATTCACACCCAGGGGCAGTTTTGGTTCACCAGTCCACTTACTGGCATGCTTTTGGGAGGTGGAAGGAACCAAAAGAGGAAATTCATACAGACACATGGAAATATGTGTGAAACACGTGCACAGAGAGAAACATGAGCTCAGGAATGAAGCCTGGATCTGTGAATCCAAAAACACTTCCCAGGAATTCACACAGGGTTTGAATTGGGAATATACTGAATATGAAAATATGGAATTTGATTTAAAACATCTATATTTATAACGTGTTCTTAGGTGCGACAAATAATCCATTAATGCGACCCACAAGTGCATTTCCTCTCACTGTCTGCTCTCAGCACTGCAGGGACGCCACACTTTTTACACTTTTTCTGCTTCATTAAATATCTGTGCAAAATAATAATGATGAGTAACAATCGACCAGCACAGAGAAATTAAATATAATATTCCATGTAAATATGTTCGATTTATCTACAGTGTATGAGTGTGACATCACCGTCCACCTGAAGTGCAGCAGTGATCGAGGAAACAGAATATAGAGGTTTTAAAAAATTGACAAAGCCTTCAGGAAGTTTTATCATTACTACTGTGTGTGTGTGTGTGTGTGTGTGTGTGTGCAGAATTATTTGCGTGTTTCTGCGAGCTCAGCCGCTCTGATTCAGCATAAACCCTGTCAGAACAGAGCCTGTAGCAATGCGGTTTTTAAGAATAACTGCACTCTAACCCAGGTGTCAACCGCCGCGTCTCACCGCAGTGCACAATTACCACCGCCTCGTCCTAATGATGCATTTGACCCTGCAATGTGTTTCCTCTCCCATTAACCTGTCAATTAGGCCTCACCTCCGACGCCTGAGCCGTTGTACTCGTGTGTGTGTGTGTGTGTGTGTGTGTGTGTGTGTGTGTGTGTGTGTCTGTGTGTGTGTGTGTGTGTGTGTGTGTGTGTGTGTGTGCTGAAGGAGAGGAGAGATCTTCTGTTCACTAGTTGACTATGGGAAACCTTGACTGTGATGGAGGCCCACTTCACCATCCTCTTCTCATCCTTTCTTCATCCTCTCCTCATCCTCGCTTCATCCTCTCCTCATCCTCCCCCGATCTGTCCTCTTCTTGCCTGGTTCAGATTGTTCTAACAAGCTCTGACACACAGCATTGGGCTCAGGCATGGGCCTGCGGGCACTGAGTGTGTGTGTGCGTGTGTGTGTGTGTGTGTGTGTGCGTGTGTGCGTGTGTGTGTGTGTGTGTGTGTGTGTGTGTGTGTGAAAAGGGAAAGGAGGAGGGGTCATATCGGTGCTCATTGATAATCAGGTCTTATCCCTAGAGCAGTGGTCAAACAGTACATGCCGCATCTTTCCCTGCATCGCTAATCCGTCCTACATGGCCCGGTGCAGGTGTCAGGCGCTAACGGCTCCCTGGTAATGCATGTCAAAAAATGTGAGTCCGAGAGGTATAGACACACACACACACACACACACACACACACACACACACACTCTCGCTCTCTCTCGCTCTCTCTCTCTCTCTCTCTCTCTCTCTCTCTCCATTTACCTTCCCCTAAAACACACACACACACACACACACACACACACACACACACACACACACACACACTTATCTGTTTTCTCTCTGATCCTGTCTCTTGTGTGATGTTTAATTGGTTTATCTATTTGCAGAAAGTGGTATTGTGTTGTGAACTGTGTGCAGTCTTGCGCATGGCCTGATTTCTGTCTGGCAGATATCCATCAGATGCTCTATTATAATGGACCTCATTAATAATTTGGTTTTTAATCCTTTCTTCTTCTGTACTCTAATTGTACTTCTTCTGTTTGGCTAATAATAGGCTGGAGATGTTGGGGAGACTGTGGAATTTGGGGAGGATGGAGATGATGGGAAGACTGTGGAATTTGGGGAGGATGAAGAGGATGGGGAGAGTGTGGAAGATGGGGAGGATGGGGAGGATGGAGATGTTGGGGAGACTGTGGAATTTGGGGAGGCTGGAGATGATGGGAAGACTGTGGAAGTTGGAGAGCATGAAGAGGATGGGGAGAGTGTGGAAGTTGGGGAGGATGAGGAGGTTGGGGAGATTTGGGCAAACAGCACACAGACCTGCAGTGCATTGTGGGCAAGAAAGACAGCAGTTAAGTGCATTCTACTGACAAGAGCTGCTGTATTGCAAAGAGAACAGCTACGGATATTTACTCTGATTATCAATCCATTATTCATCATCAATCCATATCATCTATAATGAGAGCTGTAGGACCATGTTCTGGACGTTATGGACAGGTTGAGTGGTTTGAGACGCCTTAAGTTCCTTCCACTTTTTATTGAGTTACTAAATGTGGAACACTAATCACATTATATTATTATTATTATTATTATTATTATTATTATTATTATTATTTATCTTATAGGGGTTATAATAAAAATTTTCACTTTAAAAATTAAGTAAAAAACAATAAATTTATTCAGTTTTAAGTAAAATTATTAGGTGTCCAAATATAAAAAAGTGTTTAGTGAAGTAGAAAAAAATAACGAATTGGAAGAATTGGGTATTTCCTGTGACCAGCACTACAGAATCCAGCTGTCTTATAAACAGCCCATTCTCTGAAGGTACACTGTCATGCAGTTTTATAGAAAATATTTCAGGACTGGGTTGTTTCAGGAATCTTGCACAACCTGCCACAGTTGTTGTGCAGACTCGCGCCGGCTTCCCCGTGCTGCCATCACAATATCTCACTAACATTTCCAGTTCAACTCCATCTCAAGAAGTGCACATAAGACAAAAAACTAGCACAAATAAATTTAGGATTTTTTTTCTGACTTTGTGTGGGGAGGCGAGTTCACCATGCTGTGTGTGCACTTCTGATTCACAAGATCTGCAGGAGAGGTTTTTGGAATGTACTGTACCACCATCTTTCCCCAAAATCTCTGCAGCGTATTTTACTACTGTAATGATCCTGTGCCTCAGTTTCACCAGGTACTTTTATTAGTCTCAGTTTGTGTTTGTGATCAGAATGAATTCCAGTTATTTGCTTATTTGTTTTGTGTAAAAACCAAAAGCCTGTTTGTGGTCTCTGAAGGACCAGAACAGATTGGATGAAGTTACATATTTACTCCTGGATTACTGGATTATTTCTTTAACATTTAATCTTCAGTTTGTTTTAGAAATGTTGATTTTGAAAGTCTTAACTTTGCTTTATTTCTGAATGACATTGAGATCTTTCAGTCTCTACATCTACACACAGTGGGGTCTGGACGTCTCAGACCAGATTAATGGACCACATTTGCTTTCATTCGGATTACATTGAGATTAAACAAACTTTAGGAAAAAAATATATGTTTCATATCTTTAGTATAATTTGAGTATCCATCATTCAGCAGTATTTCTGTCTCATTTCATCCTCACCTGTAAATCTCCCAGAATGCACTGCATCCTACAAACATGGCCACCCCAGACTACACATCCCAAAACACACACACACACACACACACACACACACACACACACACACTCTGTTTTTGCCTCCAGTGATCCGACACCAGCTCATAACTGAAAATTAAACAACTGAAACACTTGTGACGTCGAATCCCTTCTACTGAAACACGTTCTAACGACTCTTCACTGAATTAGAACTAATATGGATTGTCAGGTTTTACTCAAACTCTAGCTGATGGAGTTCGAGTTTGTGAACGTAAAGATCGTATTTCCTGTGTTCAGGTGAGACACTGATTCTGCACATGCAGACGTTAATATTTCCCCATGAGAGACATCTCTAAACATTGGTTTGCCTCAGCACACAAACCCACACTAATAATGAGAAATCAGACTGGATGTTAATGAGCTGTGTGTCTTACAAAACCCTTACACCACTGTTCATCCTACACCTCCAAATCCAAACAACATTCATTCACTACAGGCTTCTCCAACTTCCTGCAGGCAGGTTCCTCCCTAATGTGAAGGAAAAAATGACTTATTTTTAGAACATAATGCTTCTACTAACCACTGGAACATCAAGCTTTTTATCTGCTGGAGCTCTTAGAGCTTTTCATTACTCAGCGTTTCATCCACAGGTGGCGTGTGTACAACCGGACACTCGAAATATCATAAAAGTGCAGCTAGTTTCAAATTAACACTATATTTAAAAAATAAATTAAATCGTAATAACCTTCTAAATTAGCTTTAACTTAACAATAATAAATGTATTATAGACGGAGCCCTGATTTCTCTGGTCAAGCTGTGAGAAGATAATAATGATTTACACCAATGCAGAGTCATGAAATAAATCCAGCTGTAGAAACACTCCTAATACTTCAGTCGCTATAATAATTCATTAATGCACACAGACGTTTGATCATATAAAGCAAAGTTAAAATGTGTTTGCACACCTGTTTTACATTCATGATCATTTTACCTGTGTAATCATATATACTGCACCTTTCACAGCACTCAGGTTTCTATATATTACTGTGTGTGTGTGGGTGTGTGTGTGTGTGGGTGGGTGTGGCCTAATATAAATAGTAATTAAAAAAATAATATGAAAATGAAGAGATATATCGCGTTTGTTCTGTAAAAATAGTAAAAGATTTGCATGGCGTGTCCTCGGCGAGGCCGTACAGGACCGTGATGACGGTACACAGCGGCATGAAGCCAAGACCTTATTTGGGACAAAATGTAATAAAAAAGACGATGTCTGTGGGGAAAAACACGCTGTCTTGGTCAATAGATTTTAGTGTCAGGCGAGTGTCCCGTCTCGGTTGGCAGAACGCATTGCAGCGGAATACAATTTTCACTTCTGGACCCCTGCATGCGTGAATCCCCCGGACAGTTTGGTGAAGTGGAAAGAGAGGATGCTGAGTTCTGTGGAGCTGCTAAAGTGCTTTCATGCAGACAAAATTCTGACAGGAGTCTTTCTCCTACCTCCACCCAGGCACCTGACCATGTGACATCCGGCCTCCAGCATTCAGCGTTCGCATCACTTCACTGGAATGGACCAGAACAGCACGCATCTGCATGTAGAACAAGGCCTCAGAGTTTCCTCAAACATGCCTAGTCATCTCCTGAAATCGAATCCGGCGATCGAGAGTGATATAAAACAGATAGTAATGTAAAGAGAAGGAAGAGAATCTGCCTCTCGATTGGGTTTGATGTGAACCAGTGAGTGTTATTGCAGTGGGAGGATTTCATCAAACCGATAGCAGGGAGTTGAGAAAGTTACAAAAACAATAGCAGAACCTCACGAACGTGTCGGTTGCCGAAAAACACACATTCGAGAGCAGGGGTGTGGAGAGAATTTCAGTTTGTGTGTGTTGGGGAAAACTTGGCGAGGGCATTGTGGGTAACCGGGAGTTGCGTGCAATCGACTGGAGGAATTTCATAAATATAAATGTACTTATTCAGAGGCTGGTCACGTGAACTTTCATCCTGCCATTGCACCCATTCGACAGATTAGTGTTTTAGACGGAGTGCATTATTGCAGGACAGAGGTGAGAAAAGTACGAGGCGTTGAGCAGCGTCTCAGGATTAAAAATCAACCTTTACGTAATGCACGCGGAACCTCGTCAGTCTCTTAAACACATTTAATGAGAAAATATATGGAGTTTAAGACATTCTTTATGATGAGTTCACAAACACACACACACACACACACACACACTAAATATGCTAACTATTGCCATAAAGTTTTACATTAAATTTTTTACACAAAATGTGTTCGTTTTATGTGTTAGTCATTATTAGTTTTATTTAAAAAAAACTTATCATAACTTTTTTAGATTTTAGATTTTTATGAAGTAAATGTATGTAAACGTACAGATTGATGATGTTCATGTTTATTTTTGTCTGATTACGAGATATAAATGACTTTTTGCAGCTACACCGCGGCTCGAGAAGCCGAAACGTGTTGATTTGATGAACGTGAGTCGTGCTTGGTGTCTCTGAAAGCTTCAGATAAAACCGGGCGTGTTTCCTCAGTATCTTTTTCCACTCGTACATACGGTCTAGGTCTTTACTCCCCTCTGAGCTCCAGCACCTTCTGCAGATTCCTCCAGCGACTGTGACAGTCTCACTGACTTAAAGCAGATGTCCATATTATCTATTACTCTCTTACGTCGTGTCTCCTCTATACTTACCATAAAGGATATTTGTCTCCTAGTGTTTTTTATGTGTTTGACTCTGATCACCTCTTGGATTGCAGCCTGTCTAATGAAAGCCTAAAGCCCCTTCAAAGGCATCAGACGGAAGGAAGTCTGTACAATCATGCTGCTGCCAAACCGCTCCATTTGGAAGCTTTCCAAACAGAGTTTTCCCACAATGGCTGAAGCTGCAGCCAAAATACTTTTTTTCTCTCCATTTAACTCCGTTTGTCTAGCGTTAGGGTGATGATAATCTCCTGCCTACAGCAGATGTAGTGTAATTACTATAGACTGCACAGGGACACTGCCCTACTTCAGCTAAAAGACCTACACTCCAAACAGATGTTTTGAATCAGCTGCAGAAAAGGCAGTCAATGGACTTTTAGGGTTTTTTTCCCCGAAATCATATCAATGACTTGGGATGTCCTTGATCTTTTTTTGCTGTACGGCTGGTAGGTATTTAATCTGTTTGCATTTAATGGTGTAAAAACAAATTCTTTCACTTTGAATACTTTAGAGGCGCATCATACAAGCAAAACAGTTTATTATCTGTTGAGTGCACGCATTCGCAGATTTCACCACAATTTCATCAAACAGCATTTCACAGCTTGGCAACACGAACGAGTGTGGCCCTTCTTTCTCTTAGTAAACACGCCGATGCAAAGCCGTCTGCTTCTTTGGAAGTAATCAGTTAAATTGGAAATGAGTCCCTCTTTGGAACATGCTCATTCCATTATAAGTGCCTTCCCTCCCCCAAAAAAATAAAAAATCAATACCAGTGTAAACGCAGAAGGATGTGGCGTGAATACGGTGATGGTATTCAGTGGCATGAAGTATCTCTCGGGGTAAAGAGTTAGAACAATGTTAAAAGGCAACCTAAGAACTCGGCTAAATGTGGCAATCAATATAAAGCTGTAGAAACCTAGAGGGGGGAAGAGCCAGAGGATTGGGAAGAGAAGAGGGACGTGACCTAACTGTTATATGGGGCCAGAGCTCTTCATTTGATACACCATTTTCCCTCAAGCACTCATGCAAAGTAGGGGTGATTATATGATGTTCGCCAATTGCATTACAAAGCATCTACCGGCAAAAGTTCTCACCCTACTAAGTATGTATGAAAACATTTCTTCTTTCGGCTCAGAATATTGAATTTTCCAGACTACCGGCTTTGTGCAGTGAGAGAGATAAGATAGACACACAGACACATTCATTCCATTTCCTCAATTAAATTAAACACTTGTATTTTAAAGACTTCTACTGAATAACTGCTGCTAATATGAGGAATAATATAATATAATATAATACAGTATAATATAATGGAGCACACATCAGTTATACTGCAATCAGAGAACAGTCAGAAAATCTGATCCGTTTTAAATCTGTTCTTATTGCTTTAGTTTTCTGTCTGAAATGACTTCATCATACGTGGGACTCTTTACAGACGTCTGTTCCCCAGAGACTAACCCTAACCCTAACCCGTTCCCCATCCACACCGTCTCTCAGGTGGCAGAGATCTCCATCAGACAGGGCTTATAGGAGGAAATAATACATGAAGTAATCTGTGATTATAAAAATATTCTGACCTACAGATGAAAACATGAGCCTGTGAGAGGACGTGAGAAACGTGTTATTCCTAAACATCCAAACATCTGAACAAGGTTAGATATAAGAAAACATGCCTGAGTAGTAAAATTAAGTATCATCCTAAATATTAGCTTAAATTATTAATAAATAATCCTAAATAAATCGTTTTTTCTCTGCTAGAAAAATCACACACGTTTAAATCATATGTTTTTCCGCACGTGAATAACGTGATCACGCTGGAAACTGTAGGAAGAAGAACAGCACATGTGGGTCCACTAAGCCTAAAAACAGCACAATGTAAATGTAATGCGATGCAAAAGAATCGATAATTGTGAGAAAATCAGAAACAATCTGAAACAAACCACATAAAAAAAAAGTGTGTGAACAAATAGAAAATGAACCAAGTCGAATAAATCACGTGCAAATGATCAACAGCTGAAAACGTGTGATTCTGTACCTCCTGTGTGCAGTGAGCATGTGAGCAGTTTGGAAATAAAATAACTACATTAAACATTTGTTGGGTTACTGATCAGTTTCTTTAAAAAGTGGATGTGATTCAATTTGTGAACTGAAAATTCCAGGAAAAATCAGTTTATTTCAAAATAATTAACAAATCGTGCAGAAAACGTGAATATTTCAACCATCTATTTATCACCCAGTAATTCTGAAGTCTGCTTAAAAATCATCACACTTTTATTTCCCGATCTTGTGCCGCCATGGTAAAGTGAGGTCATGGAGACAAAACTCTGAAAAGTCGAAGCTCGTGTAAAGCTCAGACTCTGAGTTTTCCAGCTAGGACTTAAAAGTTAGGAAGTGTGTTCTGGGTTCTTGCTTGGTCATGAACGCAGCATTGAAATCCCACTGATGCAACATGAGAGCAGAAACTGGAGCTGCTGTGAGGAGAGGGAGGGATGGATTTACTCAGCGTCCTGTCAGACACAGAGCACCAGCCAATCATGAACAAGTATGCAGAAGAGGGTGGATAGCAGAGTGGCCTACGTTTCCCTGTGAGGTGGAAATGAGCAAATAGGAGAAAACGAGATGTTTAAAAACTGTCTATGTGAAAAAGAAACCATGTCAATCCAATCTCATAGTGATGATTCCCATGTGACCTTTCTGTAGCTTTGGGTTCGTTTAAAGCTCTGTAATGTGGGAGAACCTCCAACACTCTGTCCGCAGGCTCGGTAGGAAGCACCTTAATATTCATTCATAATGAAACAATCTTTTCAATGTTTCAGGAACTCAGGCTGGACTGAATGCGATCTAATTTCTGCATTCAATAAAAGAGCAATATCAGAAACAACACTGAAACGTGATCATTTCCTGAGTCCTTTTCATATTCTAAAAGGACCAGAGGGAATGTGGTCCCTTTTTATTGCTTGATAAGGTCTGAGTCTATTAGACTTCTGGTTTGGGGTAAAACATCCAGGGTTATGACCCTATTGGATTCGCCTCCCTCAGGTGCGTATTGATGTGGTTTTGAATAAGAGGTGATCTGTCTTGGGGCTTCTCGTGTCGTTATTAAAGCTAAAGCCTGCACCTCTCTAGGCTTTTAATGATGTTTTTGCCTTTGGTAAAACTCCAGGGGATGAGGAAACAAGACAGCGGATCTGTCAAACAAATGCCCCCTAGAAGGAATAAACGCTTATACATTTATATCTCACACACTGTATTAGCATTCGAGAAGGAGCAATGGGGAAATTAGCCGCACCAAATGGTGATGGTCGACATTTCAATATCGTAGGATTAGGTTTTCATCTTTATTGTTTCATTTATCAGTGCCTGTTGGTTTCTCTGCCTTGAGGATTGGAACAAATTTGTTTTCATAGCAGCCACGCAATACGTGACATGTGATGCAAAATGTATAAGGAATCCTGTGGAATGTGTGTGTGTGTGTGTGTGTGTGTGTGTGTGTGTGTGTGTGTGTGTGTGTGACACTGTATACATTGGTGGAAAAAACACATTACTTATGCAAAGCATGAACCTCAACATTGCTCCGAATTAAACAAATGTTGTTCCTCGAACTAGATGTGTTTTTTTCCTTCCTCGCCTCCATCCATCTGCTGTCTCGGTAACCAGCATGCTGCTCCCTGGCTCTTGGTATTCAAGGATTTGCCCCGTTATTGATTTCGGTTCAGATTTCCTCGCTCTCCTGACAGGATGTGATGTATCCAAGTATTCCACAGGTCACTCCTCTTGATCCGCATCCATCTTAAGACCTTCACTGCTGCCTGTTTCATGTTCACAGTGGTGTTCCTGGTGTACAGGATGTCTTATGATGCCAAACAGACTAAAAGTCCTACAGCACACCTCAATGGGCACACACTGTGCACCAATCCTTCCCTCTGGCATTCAACCACCAGATCTTCATACTTGGCCTCGGTCCTCCCGTGCGGTTTTGCTAGAGAACGCTTAGCTCGGAATGCCGGTGGTCCTGTTTCTCATTAGGATCCTGACCGATCCTGGGGGTGAAGTTTGAAATGTGTTTCCTAAAACAAAATGCAGTCTTAATATCACTGAGCAGCCCAATGTTCCAGTGGAGTCCAAAACTCTCAGACTGCACTGTAATTTGGGATTTCTTTTATTTACAGTTTGAAATGCACCAATCTTCATAAATTGTTCCACATTTTCTAATGTTTCTACCTGGAAATAAAATTGGATTTACCGCAATCATTTTACACAATGTTTAAACATTTAAAGGACAGTTCTCGCCCTGCATTTCAAGATTGGATTGTAGATCAGATTGGATGGAGCTCTTTGTTGAAGTTTCAAGTCAGGCTACAGATTCTCAATCAGACTGGACTCGGGCCTTTGATCGGACCGTTTTAACAGGTTCTCTGTGATGACAGTAGGCCCGGGGCTCCTCTGCTGGACCGTAAACCTTCAGTACGCCGGTCAAAATCTACAGTATGTTTTGCTATTATTTATATACAGATTTTTCCTTCACTTCAGTTCCAGATAGTAAAAGCACAAAAGTTCACAGGGGTAAACACTGATCTAAAGCGCTGTATGTAAGCTGCAAAACTCTGAAAATGTTCGTTTTTTTCCTACTGAAGGTGGAGAGGAAAGTCCCTGCTCCAATCGTAGCTGTGGAAGATGATATTAATATTCCAGATCTGCATTGATAACCTGCCCTTATTAAGGCGGTAATGAAGATATAAATGCGTTATGTGATTTTGATGCTGAAACTATATAAATGCAAATTCAGAGAGGGCTTGCGGAGCTTCTCGCCGGCCCCCGAACACCGCGACACAAACTCTTTTAGTGAGACTGCCTGTCGCATGGAAATACATAAACAATTTCACTGACCAAATTGATTCCCTCTTATTTCTTTCCCTTTTCTTTTCTAATCATTGCGCTTGTGCTGTACTCAGGCCGCTTGAGCATTTCTCAAATGATTCTGTCAGTGTGTATGCTTTTCGTATCCCGACTGGCCTCGAGTCGCCGAGACAGATGTAGAGATGAGCTCCGTTTTTTCCCACGTGTTTGTTCGAGGTGGCTGAGACGTGAATTGTAAAGGGAAATTACTGCAGAAATGGGATCCTACATTATCAACACATTTCATCTGGCCTTTTACAGCCAGTGGCGTCGAGGCCTGTATTGTATTTGTGTGATGCTCAAGCCGTATTATCTCCATAGCGCTGCACGGAGACGTTATGAGAGCGAATACTGTTGTGTTCTGGATATGAGAAGAATCGCTTTCTTCAATTTTTGCCACAAGACAGTAACAATAACAACGTTCTTCCACTGTCATGTGTTTTACATGCAGTCCGGACGCAGGAACGAAGCGGCGTATGAAATGTGGCATCTGTTGTGCAGGAGGATAAAAAAAGCCTTCGTTCTGCATCTGTCTGAACCTCCGTAGTGGCTCCTTTGGCAGTGGCTCAGTGCGGTGCGTTTTTAATGGGCCCTGACGCCCATTATCCACAAGTCTCAGGTGTGATCGCTGTTAATTTTGTTTAACACACTGGCTCTATTTATTCTGCTCCTGTAGCTGGAAAATTGATTTCCCTGCTATGCGTTGTTCATTATTCACCAGCCAACGAGCCTAAATAATGCAGAAATAAAACATGAAACACTCGTGAGTTTTAATTAAGCTTTTGAGTTTCTTATTTCCACATGCAAAGTGGCACAAGGAGCATGAGCATGAAGAGCAAATGCTACAGCAACTGAGGAATAGAAGAAATCAATACACAATTCACACAGCTGCTCGTTTACGGTTTATTTGGTGCCGTCACGTGGTTTGTGTTCAGGTCAAGGGTTAGTTTGGAGATCAGACAGCAGTTACAGTTACCATGATGAGATTCATTTCTTATTGGTTTCACAAGACAGCTGAAAAAAGAGCAACATTTCTTAGATCATAATTATATAAAATAAATCCATAAAGACTCATTATTGTAGTAAATATGTACGTGTATACCCAGGATACTGTGTGTGTGTGTGTGTGTGTGTGTGTGTGTGTGTGTGTGTGTGTGTGTGTGTGTGTGTGTGTTTGTGTGTTGGCTAGAAAACTTATTTTTCAATATGAAAGATGGCAGGACTGGTTTAGATATGTAGATATGTAGATATGTAGATATGTAGATATGTAGATCTGTAGATTTGTAGATATGTAGATTTGTAGATATGTAGATATGTAGATATGTAGATATGTAGATTTGTAGATTTGTAGATATGTAGATATGTAGATATGTAGATATGTAGATTTGTAGATCTGTAGATATGTAGATATGTAGATATGTAGATATGTAGATCTGTAGATATGTAGATATGTAGATATGTAGATCTGTAGATATGTAGATTTGTAGATATGTAGATATGTAGATTTGTAGATATGTAGATATGTAGATATGTAGATATGTAGATATGTAGATCTGTAGATATGTAGATATGTAGATCTGTAGATATGTAGATATGTAGATATGTAGATATGTAGATTTGTAGATATGTAGATATGTAGATGTAGATATGTAGATATGTAGATATGTAGATTTGTAGATATGTAGATAGATATGTAGATATGTAGATAGATATGTAGATGTAGATATGTAGATATGTAGATTGTAGATATGTAGATATGTAGATATGTAGATATGTAGATGTAGATATGTAGATATGTAGATATGTAGATATGTAGATATGTAGATATGTAGATATGTAGATAGATATGTAGATTTGTAGATATGTAGATATGTAGATTTGTAGATTTGTAGATATGTAGATATGTAGATTTGTAGATATGTAGATATGTAGATTTGTAGATATGTAGATATGTAGATATGTAGATATGTAGATATGTAGATATGTAGATTTGTAGATATGTAGATATGTAGATATGTAGATCTGTAGATATGTAGATATGTAGATATGTAGATTTGTAGATATGTAGATATGTAGATCTGTAGATATGTAGATATGTAGATATGTAGATTGTAGATATGTAGATATGTAGATATGTAGATATGTAGATATGTAGATCTGTAGATATGTAGATGTAGATATGTAGATAGATATGTAGATATGTAGATATGTAGATATGTAGATATGTAGATATGTAGATCTGTAGATATGTAGATATGTAGATATGTAGATATGTAGATTTGTAGATATGTAGATATGTAGATCTGTAGATATGTAGATATGTAGATAGATAGATATGTAGATTTGTAGATATGTAGATAGATATGTAGATTTGTAGATATGTAGATATGTAGATATGTAGATTTGTAGATATGTAGATATGTAGATTTGTAGATATGTAGATATGTAGATATGTAGATCTCCCCTGTACTTGGTGTTTATCGCATTTTTAGGATTATATCTAGAGCTAAAGATCGATCGATAGTGGATTTTACCGAAAGCTAGTTTGGATCGTACCTGCCGATAATCGATTAATCAAATAAAACTCAAACACTCCAAGTTAAAAAGTACTGAACTTTATTACAAAAATAAAAAATAATACTGAATCATGAAGATTACTAAATTATAAATTATAAATATAATATATATCGCTCTCCGTGCAGCACGCAGTGCAGTTTCCTCCCTTTTTTATGTTTAGACATTATTAAAATGATCTGCACCTGCTGTAGTCTTCATTATTTGAGGAACCAACAGATAGCCAGCACCTTTTGATCTAAGTAGGCGTGGAGGATCATACTGGTACAGAAGTTCACTCAGATACTGCGGTGCGAGACCGTTAAGTGCTTTATCGTCAGTAGTAATATTTTATAGTCAATGCGAGATTTGATTGGGAGCCAGTGTAGACTGATTAAAACAGGGGTGATGTGGTCATATTTCCTAGATCTAGTGAGGACCCTTGCTGCTGCATTCTGGACTAACTGAAGCTTATTGATGCACTTACTTGCACACCCAGACAGTAAAGCGTTACAGTAGTCTAATCTAGAAGTAACAAAAGCATGAACCAGTTTTTCTGCATCCTGTAACGACATCATATTTCTAATCTTAGCAATATTTCTAAGGTGAAAGAAGGCGATTCTGGTGATATTATTCACGTGAGACTCAAAGGAAAGACTCGGGTCAATAATCACACCAAGGTCTTTGACAGCCGTACATGCTGAAACAGAAACACCATCCAGAGATGCTACGTAATCGGAAAGTTTACTTCTAGCTGCATGTGGTCCTAGTAAAAGTACTTCCGTCTTATCTGAGTTGAGCAGAAGAAAGTTATTAAGCATCCACTGTCTAATGTCCTTTACACACTTCTCAACATTGTTAAGCTGATCTCTCTCATCTGGCTTTGCTGAAATATACAGCTGTGTGTCATCAGCATAGCAATGGAAGCGAATCCCATGTTTATGAATAATTTCACCAAGAGGCAGCATATATAAAGAGAAAAGCAGTGGGCCTAAGACAGATCCTTGAGGAACACCAAACTTTACCTCATAGAGCGTGGAGAACTCACCATTTACATCCACAAACTGATAGCGATCAGTCAAATAAGACCTGAGCCAAGAGAGAGCTGTTCCTTTATTCCTACAACATTCTCAAGTCTAGCAAGCAGTATAGTGTGATCAATGGTGTCAAAAGCTGCACTAAGGTCGAGCAAAACAAGTAAGGAGACAAAACCCTGATCAGAGGCCAATAACAGGTCATTTACCACCTTAACTAGCGCCGTCTCTGTGCTATGATGAGGCCGAAATCCTGACTGATACATTTCAAAATGTTATTCATAAGCAGATGTGAGCATAACTGCTGTGCTACAACCTTTTCTAAAATTTTGGATATAAAGGGGAGATTTGATATCGGTCTGTAGTTGGACAACTGACATGGGTCAAGGTCAGGTTTCTTAATAAGGGGGTGGATAACTGCCAGTTTGAAGGATTTGGTACATAACCAGTGCTAATGGAAGAGTTAATTATTTTTAAAACAGGTTTGATTACCTCTGGAGCTATCTGTTTAAAGAAACTAGTAGGCAAGGGATCGAGAATACAGGTTGATGATTTTGATGAGGAGATTAATGAAATTAAGTCACTCTCATGAATAGTAGTGAAGCTTTGTAATTGATTGTCTGCTATAATGACACTGCTGTCTACAGGGTTACTTGTAAAATAATTTGGATTTATATTAACCGCCTGGATTTCTTGCCTGATGTTTTCAATTTTATTATTAAAAAAGTTCATGAAATCATTACTACCTATTGATGGTGTGCATGTTAGTGCAGTGCTTTTATTCCCTGTTAATTTTGCTACCGTGCTGAATAAAAATCTAGGATTATGCTTGTTATTTTCTATGAGGGTGGAGAAATATGCTGATCTGGCAGCACTAAGAGATTTTCTATAATTTAGGAGGCTCTCCTTCCATGCTATTTGAAATACTGTTAATTTTGTTTGACGCCATTTACGCTCTAGTTTTCGAGTGGTCTGTTTTAAGGTGCGCGTATGATCATTATACCACTGTGCTAATTTTTCTCCCTGATCATTTTGGTCTTAAGGGAGCTACATCATCTAGAGTGTAACGTAACGTTGTTTCTAGATGTTCAGTGGCCCAGTCGAGCTCTGCGGGTCTGACGGAGATCTATCTAATATCGTAATATCGGAAGATAATTAATAAAGCAGCTGCTGTAGCTGGCGTGAAAGTACGCTTAACACGGTAACGTGGTGAGGTAGAAATGCAATGACTAAGGCAAATTTTAAACGAGATTAGATAATGGTCTGAAATAGCTTCAGACTGTGGAATTATGACTAAGTTTTTTATTTTTAATCCAAATGTTAACAACAAGTCGAGAGTGTGTCCACCACTATGAGTGGGTCCTATAACATTCTGATTAATTCCGACTGAATCTAGAATGGACACAACTGCTGCTCTTAAGGAGTCTTCCTGATTATCAAAATGAATATTAAAGTCTCCAACAATTAATGCTTTGTCTAAAGAAGTAGCTAGATTTGTAATGAAATCTGCAAATTCTATCAGAAAATCAGAGTAGGGCCCTGGGGTCTATAAATAATAATTAGTGGAATTAACTGACTTGACCTGCTTTCAGACACTGAATATTTTATGTTGGTGTAGAGAACTTCAAATGTTTTACATTTGTGTTTAGTCTTTTGTGTGACGTTTAGATTATTATTATAAATAGCTGCTACTCCGCCTCCTCTGCCATTTAGACGGGGTTGGTGTATGTAACTATACCCAGGAGGACTCGCCTCATTTAATGCTACATATTCATTCGATTTAATCCACGTTTCTGTCAAACACATTATATTAAACTCCTGGTCGGTAATAATTTCGTTTATAGTAAGCGCTTTTGGCGTGAGAGATCTAATATTCAACAATCCTATTTTTAGATCAGAGGTGCTGGCTGTGCGTTCAGTCCTATTTAATTTAATGTTAATCAGGTTACTTAAACAGACTTTCTGATAGTTCCTATATTTTGGTTTTGCTCGGGGGACAGACACAGTCTCAATATGGTGGATCCTGGTGGCGACTCTGTGCAGCTAGCAGGCGGTCGGTTTAGCCTGTCTGTCTGCTCCTGGCCTTGGCTCTAGACAGTCACTTGTTAACTAGTGCTGTTCTGAGACTATGACCTATACTACAAGAAATGAGAGCAGCACCTTCCCGGGTGGGATGGACACCGTCCCGCCCTAACAGGCCAGCCTTGCCCTCAAAAATGCTCCAATTATTAATGAAGCCCACATTGTTTTGGAGCACCACTCGGACATCCAGCAGTTCAGCGACCATAACCTGCTGTAGGCTACATCGCCACGTCGCATTGGGATGGGGCCAGAGCATACTACAGCATCGGACATTGCCTTCGCTAATTTACACACCTCTATAATGTTACTCTTAGTAACCTCTGACTGTCGGCGTATATCATTAGCTCCTGTGTGAAAAACTATCTTAGAGAACCTGTGCTTTCCTAAGAATCTAAGCTGACCTGCTATGTCCGGCGCCCTGGCTCCCGGTATACACATAACCTGTGCTGCTGGTGCCCCTAAAGGTCTAGCTAGTTTCACGTGCCTCAGAATGGAGTCTCCTAAAACCAGAGCTCTTTCAGGTTTCTCAGCGGGTGCTTCACTGAGGAGAGCAAACCTGTTGGACACGAGCGAGAGGAATGGTGCTCCGTGGGCGAGCCTTAGCGTTAGCTTTGGCTTTGCAGTATGCCGAGTCGTCACCCATTCGCCCGCTGCGAGGGCTCTAATGCCGGAGTCGGGGGAATAGTACCTTCACCTAGGGCATCCAGACTTTCCCCTGCAGAACTTGGACTGCTCTCACACTCACTACTTCTCTCTAGACTCTGGATGCGCTCCTCTAATGCTAAGATCTTCTCCGTCAAAGAGCAAACTAGCTTACACTTCTCACAGATAAAATTATCGCTAACAACGGAGAAAGACTGACTAAACATGTCACACTTCACACACTGAGTGAACTGGATGTTCGCCATAATAGAGAAATTACGTACCTTAATGTGATTACTGTAGTGTTTGTTTGTAGTTCTGGTGAATATCCTTCACTCACTGCTTTCAAACCCTCAGACAGGGAAAAAAGCGCTCTTCCGACAGCAAAAATAGTCGAGACGGAGCCAACGGAAAGTGAAGGATGCATTTCATTTCAATTATTATCCATTTTATTTCTTATCAATTGTATATTTCCAGGAGTGGCTCTGGGTTACTGATCAGAAGGTCGGGGTTCAAGCCCCGGTATCGCCAAGCTGCCACTCTTGGGCCCTTGAGCAAGGCCCTTACCCCTCTGTGCTCCAGGGGGCAGTATCATGGCTTCTGAGCACGCTGGGATAAGAGCGAATTTCACTGTGCTTTAATGTATATGTGACAAATAAAGTCTATTTTATATTTCTCAGTCGGTGAATTTAATTCTTTTATATATGAGAAAAATGCGTCAAAATGCTGTGGTCTGTTACAAATAAATAAAACAGAATTGTATTTAAAACAAAAAGAATTGAAATGTAAGCAGCAATTATTCTCCAGAAAACAGGAGGCTGTCTGACTCGTGAATGTGAAATGGACATGATATTCTTTCTTCACCTGCAAGCTTCAAAGTTTCTTAAATGGAGCATGTGTTGGGGATTTCGTTTTATTATCATTATTATTATTATTATTATTATTATTATTATTATTATTATTTCTGCAGAATATGCACTGATGATGGTCCTCCCTCTGGGAGAAGAAACAGCACAGTTGTGTATCTTGTGTATTTGTGAGAGTTGATCATTACTCAGAGCTTCTCCAGGCCTCAGTGCTGCTGCTTCTCTCAGTCAGGATCCATAATTGATTCGAGCTGGACTCTGAGCAACACTGCTGCCTCTCTAAAAGCTCGCTCCGGATTGGTGGACAGCCAAGGTTTCGCTGACAGACTCCCCTCCACCCTTCTCCCTCCATCACTCCCTCCATCCCTCCTCTTCTCTCTTTGCGTTGTCACAGCACCCTGACTGCCACCTCCCCAACACCTCCCCAACACCTCCCCAGCCCAAGAGATAAACACATCCTCTCGCTGCACACTCCTGCATCTTCACCATGTTCCTTGTGTTTAGGTGGAACACAGTGACACGCCTGGATTTCGGCACATCGGCAGGATCACGTGTAATTCCGCTCCGTCGTCCCGAAATAAACGCGTAACGAGACGCGCGCGGGTCGCAGTCCGGTGCCGGTGCCGGTGCCGGTGGATGATCTCAAAGTCGGACTTTTTTTTGTGCTGGATTGGAGAATGTGCGGTTTCCAGAGGAGGACTTGTTTACAGCACCGCGAGGCCCGCTGGAGGAACAGAGCCGGGTTCTGGAGCTGCTCCTGTGAGATGCAGCACGTCTCGGTGTGATCCAGTCTCCTGGTGCGGTACGATCATATTTCTGCCTCTTGCCAATTTGTTTAGGTTCCGTAGAAACCCATGCGGTAGCCATAGTGATGGTTTCCCTGGATGAAGCTGGAGAGTGAAGCGCACTCTGCTGGGAATGGAGAGCGTTAACCCATTTTACATCACATTTCTGAATCAGATCTCCAGCTGAAAGACTTTTGGACACATCCTATGTCATTAAGTGTTCTCCTGGATGCAATGAGGCGTCCCCTGCTCTGTAGAACCCTGCTCTGATAGAGGAAAACACTCAGGTTCTGCAGATCGAACAATGCCAAGCTCTCGCCTCAGCACCGGCTCAGTGGACTACTGGGTGGACGGCTCACGTCGAGATGTTTCCATGGAGGAGTTCTACACCATGGGCCCGGAACTGGGGAGGTTAGTGTACTATAGGATAATGATCCAGATCCATCATTTCATCCCCTCCTACAATTAAACCCCTTCTCTCTCTCACACCCTCTTTCCTGCTGAGATGGTGTAGATCCGTATCATCCTGTAGCCTAAAAAATACCTTTCTGTACATTTTATACTTTCCGTATAATTCCAGTGTGTGTGTGTGTGTGTGTGTGTGTGTGTGTGTGTGTGTGTGTGTTGTAGATGTTTAGTTCTAGTATAAAAGCTGTAATTGGGTCATGTGAGACCACATCATTTTCTTCTTCTTGGTGTTTCTTTCAAACAAAGGATGATGTTGGATGATGTACAAATGACATTATACTGATATTAAGAGGATTTAAGAAGAAAAGCAGGAATAGATTTGTGGATTTGAGGAGGATGAGGAGGATGAAGGGCGGGGGTGAAGAGAGGGGGAATCAGGTGAAGTGGCCCAGATTTCAAATGGTATCACCTCTGACCCCAGACAGCTGACATAAACACACACACACACACACACACACACACACACACACACACACACACACAGCTCTTAAGGCTGAGTTCTCGCTGCTTTGTTCTCACTGCTCTAATGACATTTAAGATCTGTTTTCTTGAAGCTGATGTGTTTAATCACAAGTCAGCAGATGGAGAGAAGCTCAGACTCCCCGTGTCCTCGGCTTTGTGATCTCGAGCAGCCGCCCACTGACAATTAAGCGTTAACAATTTCACAGAACCAAAGAAACCCTCCAGCTCCTCCACTCACCTCACATAGCAGGTGATGTGTGAATTCCAGCTTCCTTTTGGTGAGAAAAACAGAAAAGACACCGCCTGGCGTCTAATCTAAAAACATGGATTAGACTAATTATTATAATTATAACTTTGTAGTTTGTTTATTATTTAATGAATACAGGATTTGATTGTTTAATATAATAATTACTTATTAAACAGTTAATATCCTGAGTTTATATCTGAGAGATAAATGCACTTGGGTTACTGCATGTCTCCACTTTCTTTCTACCTCCTTAAGATTTTTATTAACTAGATGAAAGCTGTGGTTTAGTGTCAGGTGTTTTTCTGCAGCATTTCAGGACACCATGTACACCAATGTTGTATTCCAACCTCTGACCTGGAATACACTCCAGATCCAAAAATAAAGCGGTGACTGAAGAAAAAGTGTTTCGCATATTCTTCTGACAGAGTTTCATAACCAAGAGGTAGACCACCAGTTTCCACTGAGAGCTTGAGTAGGATCTGCCTGGACAGCTGTACATTGACTTAAATCAAAGCTCTTACTTGGTGAACTGATATCACATATCATTCCCACTGATTTCCTCATCAGTTACTGATTTATGCTACTGCAGGTTCACCATTATTAACCGCAGGTCCGTCTCGGCTTCGGCTTGGAGCTTCTTCTATTTAGCATTAATGACTTCATTGATGTTTCCTTTGGTTTGTCTCCAGAGGGGCTACATCCGTTGTGTATCGCTGTGAAGAGAAGCAAACAGAGAAGCTCTACGCAGCCAAGGTCCTGAAGAAGACTGTGAGTCAGGCTCGCACTGTTTTTATAGAACGTTCCCTCTGGTACAACATTTTATTCAATTCCTCACATCATATTGTTGCAGATCGACAAGAAAATAGTGAGGACAGAAATCGGGGTTCTCCTGCGTCTTTCTCATCCAAACATTGTAAGAACTCGGGTTTTGTTTTTTTCCCTTTTCTCAGTGGAAAGATTTATTGTCTATGCCATTCACACATTTCTGCATAATTTCCTGCTTTACAGCATCATTTCTCTGCATTGGTTCTTCTCTGTGTGATTTACAGATTCGCCTGAAAGAGATCTTCGAGACGGAAACGGAGATCTCTCTGATCCTAGAGCTCGTCACCGGCGGGGAACTTTTTGACAGGTATTAAGAACCCTGTCTTTATTTTAAAAATACATTAAAGGATAGAGCATGTGCATTTACCAGGGGATTACTGACTTCAAAGCAAAGAGAAGGAGAAGAAAAAGTCTTTCGTTCCATTAACAGTTCAGAGGAACTGGAGCCTGAACTGTTCCTCTGTTTAGGAGCAGCAGAGTGAAGGCTTTTCACTAAAATACCTCCGTCCTTTAGGATCATATACTGCTGAAGCTCCTCCATTCTTATCAGCGTGTATTCAGTGTGCAGGCAGTTTGTGGGCTGAAAAACAAAAAAAAGCAGAAACAACGGAACAAAGTGTAAAATGGTGATGTAATGCCATCTCGGTATCTGTATCTGTTCAGTGCTCAGAATATTCATACCTGTATTTGTATTTAAACCCACAGTGGGCATTAAATCCTTCAGGGGGAAGAAACTCCCAGAAAACTCTTTAGTGTAAATTCTGACCTCTGCTACATCACTCAGGTTCACATATTTCTCTCAAATAGTTATAAATATTGTTTGTATCTGTCTTCAATATTCTCTAATAACCTGATTTTATTTCTCAAATATAAACATATTCATTATATTCATTATTATTATTAATTTATGAATTAATTATATAGTAGCAGTAGTAGTATAATTACTATTAACCAACCAGTCCTTCAGAAGGTTCTGTTTGTGTCTGTTATATCTATTATTCTTAACCTTTATGACTTACGGCTGAATTATTCGCCTTCAAGCAAGAACTGAGTGCATCAGAAGATTTTATAAAAACAGTTTCTGCTTCAGTCTCATTATGTGAATGTGTTTTTTATGATCAGGATTGTGGAGAGGGGCTACTACAGCGAGCGAGACGCTGCTCATGTAATCAAGCAGATCCTGGAGGCAGTGGCGGTAAAGCCTGGGTTTACTTTCTACCTTTACTCTTTTATTTTCATGTTTTAAAGGTAATCACTGTGTCAGTGTGAAGATCTCATAAAAATATATTTACAACCAAAAATAATGACATATTCTACAAAAATACGATTCCAATTGTATTAAAAGTAATGTGATGGATATGATCATGATCTCAACACCGAGCGACTCTGAATATCTGCTCAAAAAAAGAGACGAACGCATCCTCCTTCCTTCCATGTCAGCCATTTTACACATCTCAGCTGTACTTCTCACACCCTGCTAGACACACAGATGGTGTCAAAAGAAAACTTTTTTCCATTAAATGCCCTGAACACACTTTATATTCATGTCGAGACTTGTTTTGATGGAAATCTGGTGAGCAGTAATCGGATCTTATTAAGGCCTTCGTAACAGACAGACTTTCCACCGACACTCAATGTGCAAATTGATGACTTTATTGAATGCAGTTGGATTTTCAGTGCCATCTGCTCAGGAGTCTTTGTTATGATGGGTGTTTGTGAGAAATACATACATCTAAAAATCCAGATGTTTTATCGCAGTACGCTGGTGTTCCTTAGAGCCGTCAACTTATCGGACATTTTTACTCGATTTAAAGAAATGAATCTGTTACAGATCAGTCAGGACTCTGTTGGGTTTTTGTGTGTGAGGTATCATGACTGTGTGTTTAGCTACTGTTGAGCAAAGCAATCAGAAACTCGAGGGGTGTGCCCCCTGCAGGGCAGGTAAAATACTGCAAGCAACTAAAAAATAACAGTTAAATCTAGCAAACTCCACAAAAGGAGAAATATGTCTAAAAAAACTAGTGTCAACTTTTATATGAGACTTTAATCTGTACTGTGGAGTCTGACATCACAAATAACATGTTTTGGTCTCTTGTTTAAAATAGTTTACAATTAAAAAAAAAGGTCTTTAAATATACATCAAGTTATATAAAGTAACAGACACGGAATGTGTTCATTTTCATTTACATTAAAACACAGCATTATATTATATGCACTTGCTTTCAGATAGATGTTATTAAATATAGGTGGCTAAGCTGCCACTGCTGGGCCCCTGAGTAAGGCCCCTGACTATGAACTGCTTACTGAGATAATGTAATGTTGTGTATATTAGTATCTTCAGTTCTGGAGGAGTGTGAATAATGTGTCAGGGTGAGAGAACAGCTCTCTCTGCTGGGTTCTTGTGCTTCGAGATAAATCTAGAACAAATTCAGAAAAAGCTCAATTTATCAGAAAAAGGTATCTGATCCAAAGGAGTCAAATAATTGACTAAAGTGAGTAAAGTACGTGTAAGTGAAGGTTCTTGCTTGCTGCATAGACATTGTGATATTCCTCAGATGTTCCGATATTAATGAATAGGATTTGAATGTCAGGTCGTGTGCACCTGCTAACGGACGTGAGATGATTGTGTTGTCGTTCAGAAGTGACGCGTATAGAGAGCGGATATACAAAATGTGAATAATCCTCTTAGAGTTAAAAAAAATCCATTGCGGTTTCCTTGTGCATTTGAATCTCCTGCGTGGGACAGAGTGGGAATGGAACAGGAGGAACGCCGAGTCGGTCAGTCGAGCAGTTAAAGCTGAACTACAGGTGTGCTCTATAGGTACTGTTGTGAATGGCGGCTGTTTGTTTTGCTTGTTTTAATACTGTATATAAATTCTACACGCTGTCTGTTATCTGCTGTAGCATGTAGACGGAGGAAAGAACGTCGCTGGATGATGCGTACGCTCATTTATTCTGCAGATATCAAGAACATCGCGTCGTATCTCACTGACTCATTTTTAACCTTCTCACCCGAGGTGATAGGAATTCATGACGATCCTCCTGCATGTCAAATTAACACCCTGTCGTTTTCTAAAACTTCCATCTGAGATCTTTATACTGTACGTGGTTGCATACAGACATATGAGTGACAGGTGTCAGGTTTACGTCGCTGGGTTGTGATGTGAGAAACATGGAAAGCAAAAGCACGTTGTTTTTCTTCACCTAGCACGATCTCATCAGTATTTTAAGACTGTTAAAGGAGTGACATCTGTTCGCCTTCGCACACCAACTTAATTAACAGATTTGCATGATGTGAGTCATAGCAGCGCTTCAGCGTGAGGCTCCAAGGCTCCCCTGCCATATTACATGGATTTATATGCAGCTAGAATGTGGAGAAAACTAGAGGATGAGAAATTCTTCTAAAGACTGGTAAAGGAGCAGCCATCATCCAACCATTCCAACCATAAAGGAGGTGCTGGAGATTTTGAAGGTGCTGGAGGAGGTGCTGGAGATTTTGAAGGTGCTAGAGGAGGTTCTGGAGATTTTGAAGGTGCTAGAGGAGGTTCTGGAGATTTTGAATGTGCTAGAGGAGATGCTGGAGATTTTAAAGGTGCTGGAGGAGGTGCTGGAGATTTTGAAGGTGCTGGAGGAGCTGCTGAAGATTTTGAAGGTGATGGAGGAGATTCTGGAGATTTTGAATGTGCTAGAGGAGATGCTGGAGATTTTAAAGGTGCTGGAGGAGGTGCTGAAGATTTTGAAGGTGCTGGATGAAGTGCTAGAGATTTTGAAGGTGCTGGAGGAGGTTCTGGAGATTTTGAATGTGCTAGAGGAGATGCTGGAGATTTTAAAGGTGCTGGAGGAGGTGCTGGAGATTTTGAAGGTGCTGGAGGAGCTGCTGAAGATTTTGAAGGTGTTGGAGGAGGTTCTGGAGATTTTGAATGTGCTAGAGGAGGTTCTGGAGATTTTGAATGTGCTAGAGGAGATGCTGGAGATTTTAAAGGTGCTGGAGGAGGTGCTAGAGATTTTGAAGGTGCTGGAGGAGGTACCGGAGATTTTGAAGGTGCTGGAGGAGCTGCTGAAGATTTTGAAGGTGCTGAAGAAAGTACCGGAGATTTTGAAGGTGCTGGAGGAGGTTCTGGAAAATTTTGAATGTGGTAGTGGAGGTTCTGGAGATTTTGAATGTGCTAGAGGAGATGCTGGAGATTTTGAAGGTGCTGGAGGAGGTACCGGAGATTTTGAAGGTGCTGGAGGAGGTGCTGGAGATTTTGAAGGTGCTGGAGGAGGTGCTGGAGATTTTGAAGGTGCTGTAGGAGGTGCTGAAGATGCTCTGGCTCTTTGTGGAGTGTGACAAATATCACCACGGTTTGTTTAAGGTTTATAGGAGGACGTAAAGGTGCAGTGCAGAGTGCGACTCCTTTAACAAGCTCCCAGGTTTCGGCTCAACCTCAATCCGAACATCAATGATCCTGAGCTGCTTTCTAGATTAAACACGCAGATACGCTCACGCTGGAACGCGCACAGTCAGCGTGCCGTGTAATAACCATTAAGCATCTAATGAGTGAAACTGAAACAGCAAATCACCGATTAGTGCAACTCAGACAAATGATAGCGAAAGCTCCGATTCAGGGCGGTTCAGCGTGGCCTAAAACGTGAACAGGAAAAAAAAAGCCCATCTGCTGCAGCTCTTTCAGATGATGGCAGGCATTTTCCATTTCAATTAATCTGACTGGCCCGTGGCCTGATTAAGTGAAATCCCATAGGTTTTACTAGAAATCTCCCTGCTCTCACTGTGCTCTCAGTCTATTCAGGGATTCAGACCTTCCACAATAATGAAGGATCTTTCCTCAGCGGTGCTCATTAGTCTGCCACCGATACACACATTTCCTATTTATTATTATTTCTCATGGACATTTTGCACGACTTGGAGAGAGACCTTTTATTGGAGTTTCAGAGTGAAATTGTAAGAAAAAAACACAAACCTCTCAATTATAACCTGCACCTAACACTTTAATGATTAGAAGGATTATGCAATTTAATCTTTATTTGCTCTCCGTAATGCTTTACTGATAAAAAGACACTTTTATAATAAGGCCACAATCACCATCATAACAATTTTCCCAAACCAATTATTTTATTTATTAAAAAGCAACACATCAAATATTTTGATCCGTTTCCAGCTGTGTAGAACCGCCAGCCTCTGTTTCTTTACAGGGGGCAGTAAGTACACAGAGGGGCCGTAGTAGAGCTTAAATACTCCATTCATAAAGAACATTGAACATGACTGTCACATGCTGAAGGAACCTGCAGGTCTGTAACTGGGACATAGAATGAAGTTTCCCACCATGAATGAAGTGCAGGAATGAGGACAGTGAGAGCAAGCTGAGAGAATGGAGTCCAGATGTGCGCTGTAACGAGAACATCATCCGGACAGCAACGAACAAACACTGACACTGGAGACTCCTTCCAAAAACGCTCACTAGACTTCCCCTTACAGAAACCTGATCATATAGAAAAAAACTACACATCTGTTTGTGCTGCATCCGCCATACACACATACATGATCAAAATATATCTAAAATATACATCATCTAACTGTTTATTTTGTCCATTTGCACCTTTTGTTTTGCTCAGTTGTGTACATGTACTTTTCTTGAGTGATATTTGGAAATGCGATCAGAATTCTGTTTCCATGTAGTGCTGATGGCACAATATTCATTTTTCTTTCAGTATTTGCATGAAAATGGAGTCGTTCACAGGGACCTCAAACCTGAAAACCTGCTATATGCCGATCTATCAATAGATGCTCCTTTAAAGATAGGTAACTAAACACAAATCCTCCTCTGGTTTCTTATACCCTTCAAATTTATAGCAGTAACTAACACGGTTCTTCACCTGCATACTGATCATTAGCACCTGGTATATGAGAAGATCATTTTATCTCCACTGTGTTTTTTTGTCTCTTGTCTGCAGCTGACTTTGGTCTCTCTAAGATAATAGACGAACAGGTGACGATGAAGACGGTGTGTGGGACGCCTGGGTACTGCGGTGAGTTTCTCTACTCACACAGAAGAGCTGAACAGCCGAGTGAGAAATCAGATCTAATGAGATCTGGGTCAGTTTTAGGAGCAGTACCAGGATTTTATTATAGAGGGTGTGTGTGGAAGTGCATTAAATACACACTAAATACACACTAAATACACACTAAATACACACTAAACACACACTAAATATACACTAAATATACAAAAATACATTAAACACACCAAACACACTAAATAACTAAATACACTAAATAACTAAACACACTAAACACACACTGAGTGTGACACTCTCATACATCAGAGGGGTTCAGGAATTCAATCAGTCACTGAATTGAACTATTACAGCTTTAATAACTTTAATAAGATCGTGACACTTTTAGTAAAAATAAATATAAAAATGATTGACTAGAAACTGGTGGAACTGATATATTTGTAGTGCATATAATTGTAATTTAATCTATTTACAATCATCTGATTATTATTATTGTTGTTGTTATTATTATTAGTTATTATATTTTTACAAAGGCTTATTTCTGTGTTTAATTGTTTACTTTTATTTTTCATAAAGAATAAAAAGGTGTTAAACGGCACACTGTTAGAAGGCAGCTTGGGCAGTAGGTGTATTTCCTGTTTATCTTCTCATCTTCCATCAGCTCCTGAAATTCTCAGAGGCAACACTTATGGCCCAGAGGTAGACATGTGGTCTGTGGGAGTGATCCTGTATATACTGTGAGTAAACAACTAAACAGTCCTGTGAATAAACACATTACATCACATCCACGTCCACGTTCACTCGGAATCTGTTGTTTTTTTCTCTTCTCTGCTTCCGCAGGCTGTGTGGGTTCGAACCGTTTTTCGATCCGAGAGGAGACCAGTACATGTACAGCCGCATCCTCAACTGTGATTATGAGTTTGTCTCTCCCTGGTGGGACGAAGTCTCTCTTAACGCAAAGGATCTGGTGAGGTTCATTCAAAACTGTGATTAAAAGCACAGGGTGGAGGATTTAACATCTCCCTGATACAGAGTATTTTAATTATTATTGGAGAATTAATATATACTGTATATTGCCACAAACATTAATAGTGGGATGTAAGTTTCTGTATCACTTTTTGCCAGCAATCTAGAAAGACTGTTTTACCCTTTACAGGTCAGTAAGCTTATAGTTCTGGACCCTCAGAAGCGTCTGAGTGTGCACCAGGCCCTGGGGCATCCATGGGTTCTCGGCAAAGCAGCACGCTTCTCCCACATGGACACCACGCAGAGGAAGCTGCAGGAATTCAACGCTCGCCGCAAACTAAAGGCTAGAGATGCTTAATATGATATTTTGATACTTTGTTACCTCATCGAAGGAGAATCTGTACATGACAGACGCACTTTAAGGACCATATGGAATGTGTGTTTGGTTGCAGAAATGTGATTTAAATGATTTGGTATAAAATAAGATCTTAGCAGAGTATTTCCTTCACATCTAGCAGCCATTGTGGGGCAGCGTGATTTCTGCCCTAGTAAACCTCTAAAAACGCTTGTTCCAGTTGCCATTTTTGATCACAGGGTGTAATAATACCTCTGTAAATGAATGGGGTGGATTAAGTGTTACAACTGCACAACATCTAGACAGTCGAGAAAATCAGCTTATAGCTATCAGATTCTTTTTCCAAATCCTTTTTTACTCAAAAGACGCATCAGTTTTCCAGTTGAATAAAAAATATATGGAGTTGTGAATAAATTAGATTCTAGCTGAAACTAAGGTTTGTACTAAGAACATTTAGTTCAAGGGACAAATTACTATATAAACAAAATAATAAATATCGTTATTTGTGAGTTACACAATCACAGACCCCCTGCTTTGCCTTCACCCCGAACGGGTCAAAAAGTTCTGTATTATTCTGTTAATGCCACGAGCCTGGTTATGTCTTTAATGATCTATCAAAGAGAACATGCTTCTATCACCATAGTGTTGTTGGAATTTTGCCGTTATGATGTTTAAACATACATGATCTTATTAAATCAGGGTCTTGATAATCTCCCCAGGTGCAGTGTTTTACTGTAAATTTATCATCTTTTCCATAAAGAAAAAGATTGTGTTTTTTTTGTGTAGTTTGAGTCTGGGTTTGAAGGCCAGTCTGAATAATGATTTACCCATTCACATTATGTTTTGTCTCCTAAGGCTGCCATGAAAGCTGTAGTGGCAACCAGCCGCATGCACGAGGGCTCAAGGCGCCGCACTGACAGCTGTGAGATCCCCGGCTCTGACAAGAACTCGCGCCAATGCAGCTTGGCAAAAGATGCGCCCATGGACACCCAGAGTGAATCTGAACCTGCTAAAGAAGATATAGACAAGACTAAGAAGGTGAATGAGGCCTCACATGATCCAAACCCTCCCATTCACACCCCCTTGAGCTCCAAATCATCCACTCTGACCACCATGGGAACCATGCCCACCAGGCCACCGCTAAAGGCAGAGGTGCTGAGACAGACCACGGTCATGGCCATGGCTCCAGTGGTCCGTCCCAGAGTGGCGCAGAAAAGTTGCTCGGTGGATCCCGGTGTAAAGCACGGGCCCTTACCGGACCTCGCCAGCCCACCCAGCCCTAAAAGCATGAGCAATGGCTTTGTGGAGACGGGAAACAGCACAGCGGAGTGTCAATGAGTGCGGCTGATCCAAAGGACTCGGGAATGATGAGCTGAACACTCATCCTGTACATCCTGTCATCTCACTACTCTGTAGAACCGTGAAGCCTCTCAGATACATAGTTATATGTCTTAGAGTTATACTGCAAGTCCAGTTTTACGTGACTTACTACAGCTAGACATTTGAAACGACCCGGAAAACCTTCATTTAAAAACACAAACTGTGTTCAAACGAAAGGCATCACTCTGAAGGAGCATGTCTGTGTGTAGATTGTAGAGAAAAGGCACAATATAACACACATGTTTGCAGTTTTTCTTGTCTCTACTTCCTGTTTACAAATTTTAACTCCAAAACAATGAATTCTTTCAGAAAACCTAAAGAAACTTTCTAATCTCCCCCCTTATGCTAATCCTGATGTTACTAATAGAAATGTTCGCTTTGCATGCCATTACCTTTGTTCATGAAAGTGCATTTCTTATCCTGGAATATTAATTTCTGTATTTTTTATAGAATGTGGAATGAAAATATAAAGACTAATGAGCATAGCAATTTTCTCTTTATTAGCACCCTCTGGGTAGAAGAAGAAGAATGTGTTTGTGAAATTAATAGTGTAAATGTATATAAATAGTTTTTTTGAAAGATTGGACATAAGAATTAAGGTTTGTAAAAGTAGACATGCACATTTTAAATTCTCATCGCAGTCATTTGCTCATGGAGCTCTGTGTATCGCTCACCAAAAACATCCTTTTCCGATTTTATTTCTTTATCTGCTTCAGCTCGTAACTCATAACCACATACCACATAAAACTCTACAGAATGTATGAAACTCTGCTACGTGATCTTTTGTATGCACAAATGTAAGTGCATAAATTCTGTTTAGCCTTTAGCTCCACTCGCGCTGCCGCATGCCGCGTTTATATTTAGTTGTTTGACATGAGGATCGACATCGCTTTCTCTTCAGAAGTACGTCACAACCACACTTTCTACCTCTTTCTGTGCAGGGGCTTAACAACCACCCCAACACTATTCTGGGAAAAGACAGCGTCTTGCTATTAAGCAACAACCGAACAGATCTCATTGGCTCAGTGGAAGAATATAAAATAAACCTGATATTTGTTGCAGTGAATCGAATGACCTCTGCACTGAAAATGCACTGAACTAAAAATCAGAAGTGCAGCAGGAGCTCTGTACATACTGCTGACATGCATGACAACCCGGCATCACTATGTGGTTAATGTGTGATATTTTACAATGAATATGCATCGTTTAGATTATACTGACTTCAATAAACAGCCTAGAAGCCGATGTAGATGCTATTTGTGTTTGATTGAGAATTGTGTTTTCATGATTAATAAATTGAGTTAATATCTTTTGAGTGTTTCTGTGAAATATAGAATTTTAAAACGGGTTTGCACAGATATACTTTTAATGTTTTTTTTTGTTTTTTTTTGACATTTCAGTGTAATTATATTGATTCACACTAATTCTATAAGAGAGAGTGTTTGGATGCAAGGAGATAGAAATTAAATCACTAAATACATTATACATACAAATAACAAATAGCGGGTAAAATAAAAAAAACCACTGACTCCAAATTTTATCCTCCAATCAAGTTGTTTGAAAGGTTTGTCCAAAAGCAGCTGTGAAGCCTTTCTAATGCATATTACCACCTCATGGAGGGGCTTCACTGGTGCTCTGGGGCTGTTCTCCTGCTGGGCCAGGGACTCGTTATTATTTCTGCCATAAACTTATTCTAAACTATAAATAAGTGTGAAAAGTGAATGAAGGAGCTGTGTGGGTTTGGTGCATTCTGCTTGGAAAAGTATAAAACATGCTAGTACTACTGTACAATTAATAACAACAATAGCAAAAGAATAAAAAATAATATATAGGATGAGGAGGAGTAGGAGGTTTAATACACCACTCCATGGTGAAGTCTGGAACAGCAGCATGCTCTCTCATCTCCATCCTGATCTGCTCAGTGGCTCCAACATGGCGCCCTACAGAAACATGGAGCTGTGACCGACCCCCAAATAACCTTCTAGTTTATACACAGGTTCCCTAAGTAGTGCGTGTAATAAGGGCTCTCGGGCTGTAGTGCGCGCTGTGTCCAATAGGAAAATCGTTTGGGTTGCGCCTAGGCGTAGTGGGCGGGGCGAGGTGCGGCGCGGTGCGGTGCGGTGCGGCGCGCGCCCCTTTCCACCACATCCGGGACAGAGGCTCGTTATTGTTCGAGCGCGCACGAGCAGGCCCACTTCGCTGTGATACAGAAGCGCAGCACTCAGCTCTGTGGGAACTCGTCTATTATTACTATTACTGGTATTTATATTACTTTTAATTACATTTGTTTTTTTTTCTCGCTTAATAGAAAAAAGTTCGTGTTATATTTGCGTATGACGTATTGGGGTGAACGGAGAGGATGCGGCTAGCGCGTGAGGCCCAGTCGCTAACAGCAGCAGGCTAGCTCCCGGAACCGGCTGTTAAAAACTCCCTCAGCGTTCGGATCGAAACGTAAAAAAAAGTGTTTCTCAGTAAAAGTCCGCTTTTATTAACTTTATAAACTCCGTACGATTTGTGTTAATTGATATCTGTGAAAGAAGCTAGCGCTTAGCATGCACGCTGCTTCTGAGGCGATTAGCTAAGGCAGCTAGCTGGCTAAGCACTTAATGCTAGGTCGGTAAATGCTGTATTTTTTAATACCGAATTAAACGGGGATTATTTTTAGTTACAGATCTCGAGTAAGACCTGAGGCAGCGCTCCTCACGGAGAACATAACACGGGCACGCGCTGGTGTATATTAGTCTAATATAAATTAGTTCCGGTTCGGGGGAGTTCTGTTTAGACCTGATAGAGGAGAGTTCAGACTAACTGTGTATTATTTTAGATATAGTTTAGGTTCGGTCTTGAGTCCAGTTCTTTGTGTGTGTTTGAGATAGTAAATGAATGAAAGGTACAAACTCGTGTAGTGTGTGTGTGTGTGTGTGTGATTCGCCCTGATTGACTGTGTGCTGCTGCTCCCAGGTTCAGGTTTGGCTGGAGTTTAGTGGACACATGGCTGTGAGACGAGGACACATCAGATACCTGAAGGTGAGGTACAGTTACAGGGGTTTGTGGGGTTTTTTTCCTGTGACGAGTAGATTGAAGTTAAACTATGAGGTGATATCAAAAAGTTTGGAAATGAACCCGGTGCTATTCTCACCATGTGCATTATGTCTGCGATTTCATCATGGACAAAGAGCAAATGTGAAATTCTTTGTGAAACTGGGCCGATCTGCCACAGAGGCGTTTGGCATGACGCAGATTTAACACACGCTGTCGTGTGGAGATGTTTTAAGCGACATGAGCGCTTCATAAGCAGAACTTAGTTCCTGGAAGATGACGAGATGAGGAAGACTAGCTCAACCCCCGGAAATGCCGAATCCATTCAATATGGTGCGCATGGTGATCGTTAGAGAACAATCCACATGTTCTCACTTCCACACCCACCTACTCACCAGATTTGGCTCCTGCAGACTTCACCCTCTCCTCTGAGATGGAGATCTGGTTTGCTGTTTTGACATGACCGTGGAGATTCGGCGCTTAAAACGTTTCGAAAAGAAGACTTGCAGGACACGTTCCAAAAGAATGCTGGGAGCGCTGTTTTAATTATTATATATCATTTTTTAGGTTAAAGATGATTCCCCAGTCAGGGTCAACATACTGCACACTGTGTGTGTGTGTGTGTGTGTGTGTATGTATCTGGGGCAAACATCAGGCCTGTACGCTGTAGTTTTGACAGAGAGATCTCTGGTCAGCAGCTTTTATTATAAAATGTCATATTGTAGGTGTAGCCTGGTGTGGACACAGGCCAGTTTTTATCATACTCTTTATTATTTGATGTTTTCTGAATGTTTTATTTGTTTTAGGTTTGTGAGGTGCAGAGTCAGGGGAATGACCGAGAGCTGCAGCAGCTCGGCAAGGGGGGGAGCATGAAGGTACGTGTGCTGGAATTTTAGCACTGTGTTTACATTTTACTTTTTTTTTTTTTTTTTTTTTTTTTTTTTTTTTTTTAGAACATGATAAACATGGTGAAGACCAAGCGTGCACAATATGGAAATAACATTCTTTTAAGGAGTTGTTTTTGCATATATAGGTTCACGTAGCACATGTAACACACACACTACCTCACACATTTTATAAGAGAATATGTTAATTCCAAAACAGTGTTCCAGCATGATGATCATATACACAAAGTGAACTCCATAAAGAGTGTTATTAGTGTGAACCTTAGACTGAAAAAACTGTGTCCTGCATAAAACCTTGACCCCACTGAATACTGGCTGAGCCCCACACTTCCTCACCAACATCTGGGTCTGATCTCACTAATGCTCTTGTTGCTAAATAATCGATAATCCCCACAACCATGGCCAAACATAGGGTGGAAAGCCTTCTTAGAAGGGTGAAGCATCTTATAACAGTGAAGAAGAATAAATCTGGTGAGAGTTTTTGAATGTATGGGTGAGGTTTAGTTTTCTATAATCTATTAATTTTAGTTATTGACTTGTAATTTAATTTTATTATTTCTGGGTAAGTTTGTTGCTTCTTACTTAAACCTTTACATCAAGCATTGTTTTTTCTTCTTTCCTATTACATACACTCAAAACACTTGAGTTCATGCCAGTGTTTGTAGTTGTCATGTCTTCTCTGTAGCAGTCATTCAAAATAAATTGGCTTTACTGATGTGTACACACCGCACTGAAGGTTCTCTTGTGCTTGCTGAACAGGATGCCTACGATCTTCCTAACGGTTTTGAGAGCCACTTGGGAGATGAACCCAAAGATGCTAAAACAAACCTGATAGTCAATTACCTGCCCCAGAACATGAGTCAGGATGAGCTGCGCAGTTTGTTCAGCAGCATCGGGGAGGTCGAGTCCGCCAAACTCATCCGTGACAAAATGGGAGGTAAGTTTCACCAAATAAACCCAGTTTTCCTCTCCTGATTATTTTCCCCTCTGTGCCAAATAGTTCAGAAAGATATAATCAGCGCGTGTGTTTACACATGCTGTACACAACTTGTTTTAAATGCACTTGTTGTTGAGACTGGAATCTGATGTACACCTGTCTGCTCAGTGTTCCACTCTCTTGTACACCTCTTGTCTATATAATAGTGCGGTGTGAAGTTTCTCAGCATTTTTATTTCTTTATTTTTCTCAGTGTGTCTGTATGGCTCACCATAACCACAGTAAATTGTCATTTAAAGACTTTTCTTTTGATTTTAATGTAAAATTGTTTTTAATTTGAAAATGTATAACTGACTTGTCTTTTTTTTTAGTAATTCACTGTTTGGGATTTTTTTAATGTAAGTTTTGTTTGAGGTTTAATAATTCTTGTGAAAGTCATGTCGTTTTTTTTTCCCCTCTGAGACGTTCACTGCACTGTAATCTTTGTTTTTTTTTTTTCCTTTCTGAAGCTGATTTCGTCTGCAGGATGTGGACAATCGTTTGTTGTTTTTATTTTGTTTGTTCCTTTTTTTTTTCTCTAGGCCACAGTTTAGGGTACGGATTTGTTAACTATATTAACCCTAGTGATGCAGAAAGGGCAATCAGTACTCTCAATGGGCTGAGACTACAGTCTAAAACTATCAAGGTAACGTGCAAAGAGCTGTTCTTGTATCCATGTGTAAACTGATAGATATCACCTTATGTTCTTCCACTAGTCTGTTAGGCAGCAGAGGAAAAAATCCCAATACTGCAGTGTGTTTCTCAGAAAGAAATGCACTTTTACTGGTGTGTGAGGACTTTGTTTTCTTTCATTTCTTTCATTCCCTGCTTTCTTTTTACTCGTTTGTCAGTTTTTTCTACATGACCAGGTTTTTTTAACCCCTCTATAAGTTCAACAATTGGCTTCTTGATCTGGCATGGTTTTATTTTCGGTACAGAATTATACTGAAGTTTTTTTTTTTACTTTTTTTCCCCTTAATGTTAAGACTGATGTTTAGCCTCCTACACTTGAATGTGTTTTTATTTATTTCTTTTCTCTGGAGATTTTGTTGATGTGAGGGAGGCTGGAGCGGTCATTTGCTTGAGTATGACGTTGTGCCGAACCAAAGCCCTGCACAGCAATCCCTGCTGATCCGATTTATTTTCCGCATTTTTTTTTTCTCTGAAGGGATTGTTGCTGATGTGGAAATTGTCCCTTTTTTAATTTAAAGTTTTGTTTATTTGTTTAGTTTTTGTTGTTGGTTCTTTTATTTATTTTTTTAGATATAGTCTGTAAATTATCATCCATGGAACAATTGTCATTTTTTTCCCTCTTTAATCTTTTGTAAAAAAAAGAAAAAGAAAGAAAAAATCGATGTAATTTATATTTTATTTATTGGGATGTTTGTTGCCTCTGACCTTTTTAATGCTTTGTTGAATTTCTTTATAAACAGTCAGTTGTGTTGATTGTTGTTTATGGGTTACTATTCTGCCTTCATTAGGTCTCTTATGCCAGGCCAAGCTCTGACACTATAAAAGATGCCAATCTTTACATTAGTGGCCTGCCCAAGACCATGACACAGAAGGATGTGGAGGACTTGTTTACCCAGTATGGACGCATCATTAACTCCAGGGTGTTGGTGGATCAGGCTTCAGGTATCGCCCCTGTGTTTGAACGTGTGCTGCTAATTTTTTTTATTTTCCCCCTATTCACATTTGGGCTTATGATAATTGCTCTTCCTCTAGGCCTGTCACGTGGCGTCGCTTTCATTCGCTTCGATAAGAGAATTGAAGCAGAAGATGCCATCAAGGGTCTGAATGGCCAGAAGCCCACTGGAGCATCCGAGCCCATCACAGTCAAGTTTGCAGCAAATCCCAACCAGGCGAAGAACTCCCAGCTGCTGTCGCAGTTCTATCACACGCAGTCCCGGCGATTTGGAGGCCCGGTTCATCATCAGACTCAGAGGTTCAGGTAAGTGCTGCAACAGTTTCTGATTAAAACTGTATTTGAATGAAAATGCCTTTATAGCTAATCACTTGTTGGTGTGTGTGTGTGTTAGGTTTTCACCAATGAGCGTAGACCACATGAGTAGTGTGTCTAGCATGAACGTGGCGTCGAGCTCAACCTCCGGCTGGTGCATTTTCATTTACAATCTGGGCCAAGATTGTGATGAAGGCCTGCTGTGGCAGATGTTCGGCCCGTTCGGGGCGGTCACCAACGTAAAAGTAATCCGTGACTTCAACACCAACAAATGCAGAGGCTTCGGCTTCGTCACCATGACCAACTACGAAGAGGCAGCCATGGCCATCGCCAGCCTCAACGGGTATCGTCTAGGGGACAAAGTGCTGCAGGTTTCCTTCAAGACCAGTAAGTCTCACGAATAAAAGGACATGATGTATTACTTTTGGGTTCTGAGAACTTAGTAAATCTTTTTGTCCTTATCCTAGTGTTAGTATTAGTGCTGTAGTAATCTGAAATTATTTAAACAGTTCACTCAAAACTGCATCCTTATATATATTATATATGTGTAGTGTCGGTATTGTTCATTGTATCAATTAATCAGTAGGATACTATTAACCCTAATTCATGTTCCATAGAATCATATCACGTGTCGATTAACCTTTTGAACACTTTTGTGGGTGGTTATTTCCTCGTGTCGAACTGAAGTGATGCTGCATCGTTTATTCTGATTCTGTGTGCAGATAATTGTAAATATTCCTTCAGCGACCCCTGTAACCTTCCCGAGTCTATCTGAAGTGATTAAGGTTTTGGACCAAAGGCGACGGAGAGTTTGCTTCAAATTACTGATTTATACAAATGTTTATTGAAGTTTTTTTTTGGCATGTGATATTGTAGTTAATATGATCACATACGTTTTGCTTTGAGAAGTTTTGTTTTCTTGATTGACTTTTTTTTTTTTTTTTGGACTGTTGTGAAGCTCTCCTCTGGGGTGGACTTTGGTCACCATTTCATTTTGAATGTATAACTTTACTGTCCCCACACACACACACACACTGTCTTCTGTTTATGACTCTAATTCATTGTTTTTCTACTTGTTTTGTAATGGAGTCTGCAACTTACACAAACTGTACATAGTAATTTGTTCTGCTTGGTGTAAGAGTCACTTCTAATCCTGAACCACTCTGAATCCAGGGCATATTAAACATTTATTGATGAGTATATTGTTTGTTTATAGGCAGCCTGCAGTTTTTGCTTACAGTACAGTTTTTCCTTTTTCTCTCTGATCGTATGCATGTTCATTTGATGTTCCTTAGCTGTAGCTTCACTCTGTCTACTTCATCAGAAGTGCTATGGCGCTTTTATGTATTTACAAATAAACACCATGGTTTTGTTGTAAGTTTGTGTTATGTGGATTTGTAACAGTATTTGTGTAACTGCATAAATGAGTACACATGCAGGAGCTACAGATTTAATAACGTGATACCTGATCTCCTGAAAAGATCGTTACACACGTACACGGAACGGAGCTGTACACAAAGACCTTTTAAAAACAGAGCCCAGAGTGGATTTTTATAAGGAAATGAATGTATAAATGTAAAAAGCAGGATATCTTCAGCATCAAACTCTTCTCACACCTCCAAACAAGGTAGCTGAAGACTGGAGAAACTGATCATTCATCCCTTTGCTGTAGACCAGGGGTGTCTTCCTGATAATCATTACAAATCACGAGCTTGAAAAGGGTCAAATTTGATTGGTTGGAATGAAAACCTGCAGCCACACTTTTTTTTTTTTTTTTTTGTGGAAACCCCTGGAGTAGATGAATGAGCAGGTGTTCCAGTGTTCATCTCTAAACACGATCTAAAATAGACTGAATGTGTAATATCAGCGTTTCCTAAACCGAAAAATAGAGTATAAACATCGGGTAAGGCGGTGGACGTATCAGGGCCTTTTGTGGAATAACTGCTGAGCATTTCAGCTGCTTGGTGAAGGTCCTATCAGCAGATGTTGAGACTCCTTAATCATAACGTGTTTGTTGTAAGGCACGTGTGAGTTCAGACCTGGCAGATGTTGTAGTAGATGGTGGGTCGCTCGGTCACCGTGTCTCCAACCACCTCATACACGCAGTCTTTCCCTGCGAGCAGCGGCACCTCGGCCAGATGAACGTTCTTCAGGTTTTGGCCGTGATTTCTTTCTGACACGATCCAGCACCTGATCCCTGAGGGGGGGGAAAGCAACGTTAAAACCCCGTGTTCGGATTGTGCTGCGTCACATTGCGCTGGCGTTTGTTTTACCCTTTTATCAGAAGCAGATTTTTTCCGACACAGATGTCCGATGATTCCAGCAGCCAGCGAGTCTCCGAGTACGTTAATCATTGTTCTAAACCGATCCCTGTGGAGGAACACAAAACACCCAGGTCCAGAAATCATACACTTCTCCTGCATCAGGAATAAAACAGGAGAAATCTGATTTAGGAGAAAGAACAACATTCCATTAAGATTTTTTTAGAACGTAGTAGAAATGTGTATTTGCTGCCACGCAGTTCACTGTGACGCTCATTACTATAGAACCAATAAATGACGAGTAAACAGACTCGGACCAATCAGAGAGCAGCTTTTAACAGCACTGTGGTATAACAACATACTGCACACACAAATCAAACGTCATTAACATACAGAATCCAGTCGATGGCGACGATCAGCGTGACGTCGTCTGGTGGCAGTCCTACTGACGTCAGCACTATCACCATGGTAACGAGGCCAGCCTGGGGGATGCCCGCAGCACCGATGCTGGCAGCAGTGGCCGTGATGCTGTTCGATACAGAGACACGTGTACAAGGCCACGGATTCAGGACAACGTTCACGTCCGGTTTATTGTCAGTGTATAAAATGATTCTTTGTGATATACAATAACCGTTACACTGCGAGTTAAATAATAACCAGGTTACTGCAGGAGAAACTTCAGCTCCATGTTACAGGTAAGTCTGAGCTCCTGTCTGCTGATGGATGTTGGATGTTTCTGTGTGATGTTATGGATTTGGTCAGCGAGGCATCTACCTTATTGTCACCATCTGTCCAAAATCGAGCTCGTACTCGTTGACCTGAGCGATGAAGATGGCTGCCACGGCTTCATACAGAGCGGTGCCGTCCATGTTGATGGTTGCTCCTACGGGCAGGACGAAGCGTGCGATCGGTCTTTCCACCTGACAGTTCTCCAGCAAACACTTCATGGTGATGGGCAGCGTGGCAGAACTGGCACACACACACACACACACACACACCATGAAATGACAAACTTCTAATGAGAGCGAAACCTTTCATTTAAACATCAGTTGACAAAATTCATAACTTATAAATGATCTCCATCGGCCATAACATTAAATCCACCTTCCTACTGCGTCCTGTGGATCTGATCTGCTGCTAAAACCTTTTCCTCCAGCGCAGCCAGAGTATCTTCTGAAAGAGGACACTGATATCAGGGAACCCTGGCCAGCTGCAGAAGGTCTATAACAGGTTTGTGCTACGTAACTTCAAAGTATCATCCACATGAAGACCTAAAGGTTTCCCAGCAGAACATCACTCAGAGCATCATTCTGCCTCGTTCACGTCACAGAGCAGCTTGTGAAAGTGGCTCAGATCTTTATACGTAACCGTTTTTCCTGCTTCCAACACATCAGACTCCAGGATCTACTGATCAGTTGCTGCCTGATGAAGTGGTGTTGAGATCAACGTTACTCACGTCAGCAGTCAGTGGTTTTAATGTTATGGCTGATGTGTGTAAATAAAAGACTTGAAGGTAAGTCTGAGCTCCTGTCTGCTGATGGATGTTGGATGTTTCTGTGTGATGTTATGGATTTGAAAGCAGAAGAGCACAAAGTGTAAATAAACTGTGAAGGTTAAGTGGTGAATGTTCTTCCTGACCTTGAGGAAGTGGCCAGGGCGATGACCATAGCCTGCAGGAGGCCTCTGATGAACTTGAATGGGTTTTTGTGTGTTAGGAGGAAATAAAAGAGTGGAAGAAGAATGAAGCCATGGACAAAGAGTCCAGCCAGAACGGTCACTGCGTACCAGCCCAGCTTCTTCCCCAGAGTGGACGGGTCGCTCATGTCCAGGATCTTCGCAGCCACCAGAAAGATGATTCCAAAGGGGAAATACCTGGTGCAGAAAATGCAGAAACAAACCAGGAGCAGGTTCTGGGCTGGAGATCAAATCACAGCTCACGTTTTCCAGATGTGTTGCTTTTTCTCCAAAACTATTTAAACACATTTCATGATGTTCCTTAAAATAAAAATCGGAAAGGATGGAAACTCCACCACAGTTCAGTAGAGTTCCTCCTCTTACCACACTGCTGCATTGATGATCTTCATAACACACTCGTTGATGCACTGGCAGACGTTGACCAAAGGTGCACCTCGCTCACCCATTTTCCCCAGCAGCAGCCCTGAAACACCAGAATCTCTTCAGTACATGAATCTTCTTCTCTTCTGGACACGTGTGTTAATTTAACATCTCACCCATAGTAGCTGAGAAGATGACGATCCCCAGAACATTCATTTGGTGGCTACTTCCAGGATAAACCTTATAGTGAACCTCAGGAGGTGGCGTGAGATCCAGCAGAACCGTGTGACCTTTACGATGATCCTCATCCGGCATCAGGTACAGGAAGTTGTGCTGCTTGTCGCTGACTTGCGTTTTAACAACAGGAATAAGATCAGTTTTGTACTGCAAAAAAACAAAACAAAAAAAAAGAAACAGAACACGATTGAGCTTCATACCACTTGACTTTGGAGAAGATTGTTTGGACCAAGTTGTGGATTCGCTCACCTGCTGAAACGTGGCTTCGATGAGATTTGAAGGGATCATGTTTCTGAAGCAGGAAAAATAAACACAAACCAGAAGTTTAACACGAACCAAACACACCTTTACAACTGGGTCTTGTACACACACACGGGCGCGCGCGCACACACACACCCACCCACACACACCCACACGCGCGCACACACACACCCAGTTATAAATCAGAGCAGGAGCTACACGTCAGCATGGTGAGGGAATCTTCTGGAACGCGTCTCTGTACAGGTCACTAAATTGACCCTGAGCACCGTAATCAGATTGGAGAGGATGAGACTCTGCAGATCTCCATGTTGAGAAGACAGATGTACACAGATTAGGAGATGAACTGCTCCAGGACTTTAACACGTTTAGTTATAAACATTACTGATCCTTCAGCCACAAGAGCTTCAGGCGCTGATGATGGTGAGGAGCTCTGGGGTTCGGTCGGTTCTTCTTATCTACTCTAGCCTTCACACACACACACACACACACACACACACACACACACACACACACACACCAGAGGTGGGAAGTAACAGAGTACAAATACTTCGTTTCTGTACTTCAGTAGATTTTTCTGGTATCAGTTTTTTACTCCACTATTTATTTTTCAGACTTTTTACTTTTACTCATTACATTTTTACACAAATATCTGTACATTTTACTTCTTACATTTTCAAACCCGGCTCGTTACTTTAGTTTTAATCCACTGATTTGGTGAAATATTATTTTTATTTTCACTGCGCGCCGATTTCAGCCGAACAACTGATTTCCTGTTACTGCGCGTCTTTTTCACTCCGCTGGTGTATAAAGTCCTGACCCTCACTCACCACAGATGTAGACTAGTTTATGGAGATAAGAATCAGCAGGCAGAAGCAGTAAGAAGTTTGGGGTTAATGTGGATGAGACAGAGGGAGTCAGTGATGAGAACATGACTGAGAACAGACACATTCCTGATCATCATCATCTTTTCTCTGCTTGTGTTCTATATGTGGATCTTCAGCCTGCATACATTCATTAGATAACAACATTTTATTAGTTTTGTATTAATATATATTTATATGTATGTATGTATGTATGTATGTATGTATGTATGTATATATATATTTGTCTGTCAAAATTAAAATGATTGTAAACGGCACTAAATTTTATTAACGCTATCAATTCAGCGTGCATTTCTGTTTCATCATTTTTATAGAAAATGTAAATACATAAATAAATAACTAAATAAAAAAGAGGCGCAATTAAACCCTTCTGCAAAAAATACGTTTATCCACGACGTCCTTTCTTAGATATAAAATAAATAAATAAACTCCAGATAAAAATATTTTTAATCAGTAAACTTTTGTTTTATTTCTGAGTCTCAAATCAAACATCAAATCCGCCATGTTTTACACAATTTACCCTCTAGGTGGCGTTTTGTGGGTTTTTCCCTCATAATGGCGACACAAACTTAAATTACTGTCTTTATTGATCGTACAGATAAAAACAATACATCATTTAAATCTGTAAAATGTCTATAATTTTATATATATAAGCTTCCTGACTTGACTTGAAGAGGGGCAGTCTCTCCGGTGTCACCTCATTAACTGTCCGTGTGGAAACATAGCAAAGGCTCTTAATGATGTCCACACATCTCTGCACTGATATAGCATTTATATTTAATCACTGTACATATGCTTACATACATATCACATGCTGTAAATATGATACATGTTTAACACCTCCAAGCTGCCAGTTTTGGGCACCTGAGCAAGCACTTAACTCACTACTGCTCATTTAGTAAATGAGATCATTAAGAGTCGCTCGGGAGAAACACTTCCAACAGGAAGTGGCTATATCTCGCTATCTTTGTCTCTATTTTCTCTATCTCATTGTCTCTGTGTCTCTTTTAGTAAATGTCTCTGTCTCACTGTATATGTCTCTCTCTTGCTGTCTCTCTATTTGTTTCTCACTCTTTCTAAAGCTGTGTCTGTGTCTCTTTGTCTTTGTCTCTGTCTTTCCTGCTTAATTACATGTCTAACAAAGTTTAGAGTTTTGAAAGTACTGCTATTAGCAATCTATGATGAAAGACTTTCCTGGTTGGATTCTTACCTCTAGTTTCATATTGAACATTATAAGAAGTTTTTAAAAACAGAACAATAAAAGGTCATTAAAATTGGTTGCTGGTAAATCATGGTATATCAGTGGTGCAGGTGTTGGAGATGTGGTTCTTGTACCTGAGTCCCTTCTCATAGACTTCGAGTAACTGAGAGAATGAACAGGAAGGAGAAGTTTTGACTCTCTACCATCATGATCTAAGAGAAAACAGTGGTCTCTTAACTATAGAAAAACCAAGAGTCCAATAAGCAAAGCCTTGTTTGTCACCCCTCTGGTAGTGTAGTGGTTTAGTGACGCGGCCTCTGCTATCTGACTCACCTGGTTCAATTCCTACCCCTTAGATTTCCTTTAAATTGTTTAAAAGTTTTATAAAAGAACCAAAAAAGGTCCTAAAAATCAGGTTCTTGCAGGAGATCCTGTGGCTCAATTGGAAGAGCTCTGCCTCTGGGTTGAGAGGTTGCCGGTTCAAACCCCAGCCAGGGCTCAAAGTTAAGAGTGGGGAAGGTCCTGGTGTCCATAGTGATGAAGGTGTCAGAAATGGCTGCGTGGAAGGTCGGATGTGGACAGTTACAGAGGGCATATCCTGAACCAGGGCAATAATCAGGCGTCTGCCCCCTGGTGTCTGAGAAGCTGAATACAGGGGGTTATGAAGCAAAAACATCCAAAAAGTTTCAACATAGGCTCCAGCCTAAAATATTATTGAATAACCCTGCCCCCTCCCCTAAATGCAAAACTATCATTATTTATTTATTTTTTTTTTTCCCCTAAGGCTGTAACCCAGCAGGTCTTCACAGCCTTTGTTCACAGTCACCCACTCCATTGCTCATCACAGACTAATTTCCACACAACTTACCCAGTGTGGGGACAAGCCAGATTTGAACCAGCAACCTCTGAGCTCAGAGGCAAGGCTTTTACCACAAAGCCATCAAGTCCCACAACACATCTTCTTTTTTTGGGGGGTTTATCCTTCGTTTCATGCTTCAAAGCAAGAAATTCAGACCAGAAAGAAACAAAGAAAGCAGGATTCGAACCCTGAACCCCACCAACAGCAAAATACCAGCCTTAACCCACTGAACCATCAGGAAGGACAGGCTACAACAATTGTTTAGAGCAGGTCTATCTTTTCTTTCAAACCATCAACACAAGAATATAATGCTAAAGACAGACTTAGGAAGCAAACCCATATCGTGACTAGCAGGGACAATGCAGGATTTGAACCCTGATTCACACCATTAGCGAGTTACCAGCATTAACCCACTGAACTATCAGGAAGGACAAGCTGGGAAGCTTGATTAGAGCAGGTCTATCTTTCTTTTCAAACCATCAACACAAGAATTTAACGCTAAAGAAAGATGTAGGAAGCGAATACAGATGTAAGTAGCACAAGTTGAACCCACATTGTAAATAGCAGGAAAATAGCAGGATTCGAACCCTGATCCCCACCACCAGCGAGACACCAACGTTAACCCACTGAACCATCGGTGAGGACAGGCTAGGAAACTTGTTTAGAGCAGGTCTATCTTTCTTTACAACACATTATAAACAAAAATATATCGCTAAAGAAAAATGTAGGAAGTGAACCCTGATCGTGACTGGCAGGCAGAAAGCAGGATTCAAACCCTGAACCCGACAAAAACCACAACGCCTGATTTAACCCACTGGACCATCAGAGAAGACAGGACAGGAAGGTTGTTTAGAGCAGGTCTATCTACCTTTAAACCATCAACACAAGTATATAAAGCTAAAGAAAGATTCAGGAAGCAGGAAAATAACCGACATCGCAACTAGCAGGATTCAAACCCTGATCCTCACCATCAGCGAGGCACCAGCCTTAATCCGATGAACCATGGAAGAGATCAGACTGGTATGCATGTTTAGATGAGGCACAAGCCTTAAAACACTGAGCGACCACTGCTGAAAAGCATGTGTGCTTTTTGGAGGGTTCATACTTTGTTTGATGCCAGCGCAGTAAGAAAGAAGGCATGTAGGACTGGCTTTGAAACCTTATCACCAGCATGGACTATATTAAGGACCATGTTCAGGCACAAGCCTTAACCCACTGAGCTACCACAGAAGTGCTTTTTATTTATTTATTTTTTTTCTTGGTGGGGTTATCTTTCATTAAAGACCAGGAATTTAATAAATTAATCCAACACAGAATTGAAATGTTTTCAGAGTGGACAAGGTCCAGAAGTTTTATTTACCAACACAACAACCACCAGCTCGAGCAGGAATCAAACTCTCAAACTCATCCTCGTGGGGACCCTGACATTAACCCACTAGGCTATCACATCCATCCATCCATCCATCCATCTATCTATCCATACAGCTATCTATCTATCTATCTATCTATCTATCTATCTATCTATCTATCTATCTATCTATCTGTCTGTCTGTCTGTCTGTCTGTCTGTCTGTCTGTCTGTCTGTCTCTGTCTGTCTGTCTGTCTGTCTGTCTGAGCCAAAACTTCTTTACTTTCACTTGAGTAAAAAAGTTTAATCAGTACTTCAACTTTTACCCGAGTATTTTAAAACATGAGGATCTGTACTTCTACTTAAGTAAAGGATGTGTGTACTTTTGCCTCCTCTGGTGGGCTGCACACCGGTGATGTGGAGGGAGAACATACCTTTCACTGTCATCTCATAAAACATCGTGCAATTCTGTAAATATGACCTCGTCCTCGTCTACATCATTCTCTGCTTCATCATCAGCTTGAAACATTCTGAACGCTTTTACAAAGTTTGCGCTTTTATCAGTGACCGTGGCAGTTTATCTTCTCACAAAGAGCAAATGAGCTGTGAATTTACTCTCTCTCTCTCTTACTCCCCTCTCTCCCCTCTCTCTCTCTCTCTCTCTCTCTCTCTCTCTCTCACTCCCCTCTCTCTCTCCCCTCTCTCTCTCTCTCCCCTCTCTCACTCCCCCTCTCGCTCCCCTCTCTCACTCCCCTCTCTCCCCTCTCTCTTACTCCCCGCTCTTTTCCACCCCTCTCTCTCACCCCTCTCTCTCTCTCTCTCTTTCTCTCTCTCTCTCTCTCTCACTCCCCTCTCTCTCCCCTCTCTCTCTCCCCCTCTCTCTCTCTCTCTCTCTCCCCTCTCTCTCTCTTACTCCCCTCTCTCTCTCTCTGTCTCTCACTCCCCTCTCTCTTACTCCCCTCTCTCTCTCCTCTCTCTCTCTCTCTCTTACTCCCCTCTCTCTCACTCCCCCTCTCTCTCTCTCCCCTCTCTCTCTTACTCCCCCTCTCTTACCCCCTTCAGATATTAATGTGTACATTTATAAAGTAACGCGCTACTTTACTCGTTACTCCAGAAAAGTAATATTATTACGTAACGCACGTTACTTGTAACGCGTTACCCCCAACACTGGAACTGAATATGAATATTCTCCAAAACTGCCTGCATTAGACTCCAACCTTCACTAGTGGAAGTAAGTTCATGTGAGATCTTGGAAGTAAGATCATGGTTGGCGCCCCACTTCACCCCCAAAAAACACACACGGGTCAATACAGGAATTAATACACTGCATGCAATAGCGCCCCCCCATGTTTGGTGCCCCTCTGCACCGCATCTACCACAGATCCCATGTTTGCACCTCCTTCTCCGAGTTCAATCCCCCCACTGGAACGCTTAGAAACGAATCTGGACTTCTAATTTCAGGGAAAATACCTGACCAGGTCGAGCAGAGCGTCAGCTGAGGTCATCACCGGACCTCCTCCAAGCCTGGTGCTCTCCATGTCGGTTGCGAAGCCTGGCTTGATGATCACCACAAGCATGATGCCGACCATCACGGCGATGAAGGTGGTCCACAGGTAATAGGTCACAGTTAATAAACCCATACGACAGCAGGCTTTGGACTCCATGGACGACAGACCTGACATTAAACTGAACACGGGACACGTTGAGATCGGCATAAACGGAAGACGAGTGTAACGAGAGATGTTTCAGACAAACCTTTACCTCGAGGTGATCAGGGGCAGGATGAGCATTTTCAGCATCCTCATCAGGAGCTCACCCGGGAACGAGAGATAAATCTTTGCCTTTAAACAGAAAGAGACTCAAATCTAAATAGCTCTAGAATAGTTTTTCATCCAAATGATGTCATGAGTTTCAGAGAGAGACACAGTGACACAGTTAACGTTTACTTCATAAAGCTGCAGCATAAAGGTGTATTTTGGTCCCTTCAATAGAGCGAAGCAACTGCTGAGATTTAGGATCTAAATGATATGATGGAGTTTCATCATCGTGCATCACGTGCATTGATTATGTTTTGTATTTCATGCTGAAGCTCAGCAGGTCTCCTGGGTTTGGGGAAAAAAAAATTCAGGTTTGATATTGTGTTTTTCCCCCATGAAGAAGACGAACCTGGTACATGATCAGTAAACACGCTGCTTCATCACAATAAAATCTTTACCATTCGTTCAGCAGCCAACATCTCTGAAGCCCTTGCAGTAGTTTTAGGTCTGGAAGATGATTAGGTGATTAGAATTTCATGGCCTACCTGTGTGGAGAGTTCACATCCCCTGAGTGTGTATCCAAGGACGCACCCTGTAAACACTCCGATCACAGACAGAGTCAGCAGTCCGTTTCGCTTTAAATAGTCCCTGATGTATACGGTGAAGGCCCCATGCAGGAGGTTCTTCACCCAGTCCAGTCTGGTTTTCCCTGAGCCGCCCGGAGAGATGAAGCCGTGCTCGGATTGAGCGTCCTCTGGGATGAGGAAGTCCTCCATGCTGGAGAGCTGTAAGGAAATGTCTTAGGATTAGAAAAACGTGGCTCTGTTCACCATACAGCTGGAGAACACAGACCTCTTACAGAACTAAGAGGATTACGGATCGTAAGCCATCACCTGTTTGCTGTCTGCCGTGTCATGGCATTTAGATGTACAGTACAGAAGTCTGTGTGGAAGGTCTGAGCTCAGGAGTCCAGACACTGAACAAACTGCTTCTGGCATCTTCTGCTACTATTATTATTGGACAGAGGAGGCAAAAGTACACACATCCTTTACTTAAGTAGAAGTACAGATCCTCATGTTTTAAAATACTCGGGTAAAAGTTGAAGTACTGATTATACTTTTTTACTCAAGTGAAAGTAAAGAAGTTTTGGCTCAGACAGACAGACAGACAGACATACAGACAGACAGACAGACAGACAGACAGACAGATAGATAGATAGATAGATAGATAGATAGATGGATAGATGGATGGATGGATGGATGGATGGATGGATGGATGGATGGATGGATGGATGGATGGATGGATGGATGGATGGATGTGATAGCCTAGTGGGTTAATGTCAGGGTCCCCACGAGGATGAGTTTGAGAGTTTGATTCCTGCTCGAGCTGGTGGTTGTTGTGTTGGTAAATAAAACTTCTGGACCTTGTCCACTCTGAAAACATTTCAATTCTGTGTTGGATTAATTTCTTGATTTCCTGCTCTTTAATGAAAGATAACCCCACCAAAAAAAAAAAAAAAAGCGCTTCTGTGGTAGCTCAGTGGGTTAAGGCTTGTGCCTGAACATGGTCCTTAATATAGTCCATGCTGGTGATAAGGTTTCAAAGCCAGTCCTACATGCCTTCTTTCTTACTGCGCTGCCATCAAAGAAAGTATGAACCCTCCAAAAAGCACACATGCTTTTCAGCAGTGGTCGCTCAGTGTTTTAAGGCTTGTGCCTCATCTAAACATGCTTCCCAGTCTGATCTCTTCCATGGTTCATCGGATTAATGCTGGTGACTCGCTGATGGTGAGGATCAGGGTTTGAATCCTGCTAGTTGTGATGTAGGTTATGTTCCTGTTTCCTGAATCTTTCTTTAGCTTTATATTCTTGTGTTAATGGTTTAAAGGTAGATAGACCTGCTCTAAACAAACTTCCTGTCCTGTCTTCTCTGATGGTCCAGTGGATTAAATCAGACGTTGTGTTTTTGGTCGGGTTCAGGGTTCGAATCCTGCTTTCTGCCTGCCAGTCACGATCAGGGTTCACTTCCTACATTTTTCTTTAGCAATATATTTTTGTTTTTAATGGGTTAAAAAGAACGATAGACCTGCACTAAACAAGCTTCCTAGCCTGTCCTCACCGATGGTTCAGTGGGTTAACGTTGGTGTCTCACTGGTGGTGGGATCAGGGTTCGAATCCTGCTATTTACAATGTGGGTTCAACTTGTGCTACTTACATCTGTATTCACTTCCTACATCTTTCTTTAGCGTTAAATTCTTGTGTTGATGGTTTGAAAAGAAAGATAGACCTGCTCTAATCAAGCTTCCAATCCTGTTTTTTCCTGATGGCTTAGTGGGTTAAGGCTGGTACTTTGCTAATGTTGGTGGTCAGGGTTCAAACCTGGCTTTCTGTCTGCTAGTCATGAGGTAGATTACATTCCTGATCCCTACATCTTCATATTCTTGTGTTGATGGTTTAAAAAGAAAGATAGACCTGCTCTAATCAAGCTTCCCAGCTTGTCCTTCCTGATAGTTCAGTGGGTTAATGCTGGTAACTCGCTAATGGTGTGAATCAGGGTTCAAATCCTGCATTGTCCCTGCTAGTCACGATATGGGTTTGCTTCCTAAGTCTGTCTTTAGCATTATATTCTTGTGTTGATGGTTTGAAAGAAAAGATAGACCTGCTCTAACAATTGTTGTAGCCTGTCCTTCCTGATGGTTCAGTGGGTTAAGACTGGTGTTTTGCTGTTGGTGGGGTTCAGGGTTCGAATCCTGCTTTCTGTGTTTCTTTCTGGTCTGAATTTCTTGATTTGAAGCATGAAACGAAGGATAAACCCCCCAAAAAAAGAAGATGTGTTGTGGGACTTGATGGCTTTGTGGTAAAAGCTTTGCCTCTGAGCTCAGAGGTTGCTGGTTCAAATCTGGCTTGTCCCCACACTGGGTAAGTTGTGTGGAAATTAGTCTGTGATGAGCAATGGAGTGGGTGACTGTGAACAAAGTCTGTGAAGACCTGCTGGGTTACAGCCTTAGGAACAAACAAACAATGAAAGTTTTGCATTTAGGGGAGGGGGCAGGGTTATTCAACAAAGTTTTTGTCTGGAGCCTATGTTGAAACTTTTTTGGATGTTTTTGCTTCATAACCCCCTGTTTTCAGCTTCTCAGACACCAGGGGGGCAGACGCCTGATTATTGCCCTGGTTCAGGATATGCCCTCTGTAACCGTCCACATCCGACCTTCAACGCAGCCATTGCTGACACCTTCATCACTATGGACACCAGGACCTTCCCCACTCTTAACTTTGAGTCCTGGCCGGGGTTTGAACCAGCAACCTCTCAACCCAGAGGAAGAGCTCTTCCAATTGAGCCACAGGATCTCCTGCAAGAACCTGATTTTTAGGACCTTTTTTGGTTCTTTTATAAAACTTTTTAAACAATTTAAAGGAAAGCTAAGGGGTAGGAATTGAACCGGGTGAGTCAGATAGCAGAGGCCGCGTCACTAAACCACTACACTACCAGAGGGTTGACAAACAAGGCTTTGCTTATTGGACTCTTGGTTTTTCTATAGTTAAGAGACCACTGTTTTCTCTTAGATCATGATGGTTGAGGGTCAAAACTTCTCCTTCCTGTTCATTCTCTCAGTTACTCGAAGTCTATGAGAAGTGACTCAGGTACAAGAACCACATCTCCAACACCTGCACCACTGATATACCATGATTTACCAGCAACCAATTTTAATGACCTTTTATTGTTCTGTTTTTAAAAACTTCTTATAATGTTCAATATGAAACTAGAGGAAAGAATCAAACCAGGAAAGTCTTTCATCATAGATCACTAAAAATAGGCGCAGAAATAAAACAAAAGTTTACTGATTAAAAATATTTTTATCTGGAGTTTATTTATTTATTTTATATCTAAGAAAGGACGTCGTGGATAAACGTATTTTTTGCAGAAGGGTTTAATTGCGCCTCTTTTTTATTTAGTTATTTATTTATGTATTTACATTTTCTATAAAAATGATGAAACAGAAATGCACGCTGAATTGATGTTGTTATCTAATGAATGTATGCAGGCTGAAGATCCACATATAGAACACAAGCAGAGAAAAGATGATGATGATCAGGAATGTGTCTGTTCTCAGTCATGTTCTCATCACTGACTCCTCTGTCTCATCCACATTAACCCCAAACTTCTTACTGCTTCTGCCTGCTGAATCTTATCTCCATAAACTAGTCTACATCTGTGGTGAGTGAGAGTCAGGACTTTATACACCAGCGGAGTGAAAAAGACGCGCAGTAACAGGAAATCAGTTGTTCGGCTGAAATCGGCGCGCAGTGAAAATAAAAATAATATTTCACCAAATCAATGGATTAAAACTAAAGTAACGAGCCGGGTTTTAAAATGTAAGAAGTAAAATGTACAGATATTTGTGTAAAAATGTAATGAGTAAAAGTAAAAAGTCTGAAAAATAAATAGTGGAGTAAAAAACTGATAGCAGAAAAATCTACTGAAGTACAGAAACGAAGTATTTGTACTCTGTTACTTCCCACCTCTGGTATTGGAACTACAAATATAATGATGCTTTTGGTCCACAGGTTTGATCACATATGTGTGAGTTTATTACAGTTCCTACTTGTCCTGATCGGGTCAGAATTAAACTGAAATCTTTTTCCACAGTTGTTTACTCACATTTCAGAAGGATCTAGTAGATACTGGTAAAGAAGCTGGGCTTTGTGAGCACTTCAGTGTACTAGATCTAGCTCAGAAGGTGCAATATTGGTGACCTCAGGACCAGACAGAACCCCACAGGGTTCTGAGTGCAATCTTCTGTAGCACAACCAGACGTTAGCAGAACACAGTTCAATAGCATTCTCCAGGGAACGGAGAACTTTATGGTGTGCTGGACCACACCATAACAAACCACGTGCACACTTTTCTGCCCACAAGCCAAAAAAAACAAAATAAAAAAGAAAGGCTGAGATGAACTGCAGAAATATCAATGTTTTAAAACTGAAAAAAATAAATTATAAAAATAACGTTTTAATTAAGTAGTAATTTGTTTGCAGGCAGTTGTTCGATTAGAGGTGACACTGTGCAGCTGGAGATGTTTCTCATCAATGCCCTGGAGATCTATGAAATTCTGGAGTAAGATCAGGAGCTGTGAGGATTTGGACTGTAGTTAATATCAACAGTCTGCTACACTGACTCAGGACTACAGTTTACTCTGATCTCCATCACTGCACCTCAACATCGTTTATCTGTAACAAATGGACATTTGGTGGAACCCAGATGAGGATGAGGTTCACTCTTGAGTCTGGTTCCTCTCAAGGTTTCTTCCTTCTGCATCTCAGGGAGTTTTTCCTTCACTACAGTCTCCACCGACTTGTTCATCAGAGACAAACTTACACTTATAAAGAATTTTTATCTCCACATTATCTGTGTAAAGCTGCTCTGAGACGATGTTCATTATTAAAAGTACAACACAAATAAACATTAATTAAATTGAAGTGTAATTAAATCTTGCATGTGTACTATGAAGCTCATCTGGTGGTTTATTGACCTGCTGTAGCAGACTCTCTGGTTTGCAAAGCTGGTGTAAGGTATCACACAGGGGTCATGGAGATTTTACAAAGGGGTCATGGAGGTATCACACAGAGGTCATGGAGGTATCACACAGGGGTCATGGAGATTTTACAAAGGGGTCATGGAGGTATCACACAGAGGTCATGGAGGTATCACACAGGGGTCATGGAGATTTTACACAGGGGTCATGGAGGTATCACACAGAGGTCATGGAGGTATCACACAGGGGTCATGGAGATTTTACACAGGGGTCATGGAGGTATCACACAGGGGTCATGGAGGTATCACACAGGAGTCTTGGAGATATCACACAGGGGTCATGGAGGTATCACACAGAGGTCATGGAGGTATCACACAGGGTCATGGAGGTATCACACAGGGGTCATGGAGATTTTACACAGGGGTCATGGAGGTATCACACAGGGGTCATGGAGATTTTACACAGGGGTCATGGAGGTATCACACAGAGGTCATGGAGGTATCACACAGGGGTCATGGAGATTTTACACAGGGGTCATGGAGGTATCACACAGGGGTCATGGAGGTATCACACAGGAGTCTTGGAGATATCACACAGGGGTCATGGAGGTATCACACAGGAGTCATGGAGATATCACACAGGGGTCATGGAGGTATCACACAGAGGTCATGGAGGTATCACACAGGGTCATGGAGGTATCACACAGGGGTCATGGAGATTTTACACAGGGGTCTTGGAGGTATCACACAGGGGTCATGGAGGTATCACACAGGAGTCATGGAGATATCACACAGGGGTCATGGAGGTATCACACAGGGGTCATGGAGGTATCACACAGGGGTCATGGAGATTTTACACAGGGGTCATGGAGGTATCACACAGGGGTCATGGAGATTTTACACAGGGGTCTTGGAGGTATCACACAGAGGTCATGGAGGTATCACACAGGGGTCATGGAGATTTTACACAGGGGTCATGGAGGTATCACACAGGGGTCATGGAGATTTTACACAGGGGTCTTGAGGTATCACACAGAGGTCATGGAGGTATCACACAGAGGTCATGGAGGTATCACACAGGGGTCATGGAGATTTTACACAGGGGTCATGGAGATTTTACACAGGGGTCATGGAGGTATCACACAGGGGTCATGGAGGTATCACACAGGGGTCATAGAGATTTTACACAGGGGTCTTGGAGGTATCACACAGGGGTCATGGAGGTATCACACAGGAGTCTTAGAGATATCACACAGGGGTCATGGAGGTATCACACAGGAGTCATGGAGATATCACACAGGGGTCATGGAGGTATCACACAGAGGTCATGGAGATATCACACAGGGGTCATGGAGGTATCACACAGGGGTCATGGAGATTTTACACAGGGGTCATAGAGGTATCACACAGGAGTCCTGGAGGTATCACACAGGGGTCATGGAGGTATCACACAGGGGTCTTGGAGATATCACACAGGAGTCTTGGAGGTATCACACAGGGGTCATGTAGGTATCACACAGGAGTCTTGGAGATATCACACAGGGGTCATGGAGGTATCTCCTGTGTACCTCACAGCACTGTGTAATTCCTCCATGACCCGTTTTTAGGCTGTAAATGGAGAATTTGCTGTTTTAGATGTAAAAGGTTAATATACATAAAGAAATGTAGCTTCAACATAATGCATAATGCAAACATTTTAATGTCATTCCAAGGTCACATGAAAGTGACTCTCTTACCTGCAGACGTAATAAACAGGGACATTAACGTGTAATGAACAGTACAGCAGAGTACAGCAGTGTGTGGTGAAGCAGAACTGCTGACATTCAGCTCCACTGAACAGGTCTGATCTTCTCCTCTGATGTTACAGTAAAGTAGAAATGTTTCATGTGCTACAGACTGATGGGGCAGAAACATGTGCTGGAGTTCTTTAAATACATTCATATTTTTTCTATAACAAATACTTCATGTGTAGATATTTTACACCAGTTATTGTTCTAGTCAAACGGAATATTCGTAATTGAAAATCAGTACAGTAACATGTTTCTTACAGTCACCAGGTAAACGTTTAAACTGATATCATTCAGCAGGTCTTCAGTCCAAAGTTCTGCTGAAACCATAAACAGTTCTGTATAAAACCCCGTTTCCTTCAGAAAGCATTTCATCCAAACACCCTCCAGGAAGTGATTTATAAATACACGCCATACAACATTAGATTTAACAGGAGGAATTAAAATATTTATACAGCATATAATCTGCAGGTCAGATTACAGAGTCAGAAAAAACTGATTCATTTACAAATCCACAACCATAAAATAAAAAATAAAAATAAAATAAAACTTCAATTAAAAAAAAACGGCTTTAATCTCTATTTCAATTAACCTTGAGTTAACCTTCAGGACTCCTCAGCAGCATGTTATTAAAGAATATAGATGTAACATCATAGAAGCAGAACTACACACTACTTCAACTTGGACATGTTTTTATAGGGAAATTCAAGGAATAAAAGCAATCTGGCACAAATAAATACACCCCAAACGACCCTCATATTTAAATATTCTAATATTTCATACATTATAATGAAGTCTGATAGCTGAAGAGTTTATTATAAAGTGATCATGAGAGAGCAGTGAGATTCCGTACTTGATTCTATTTAGAGTATATAAAATGGGTAAAACAGGGACTGGGAGGTGCTCCAGCATCAAATCTCTAACAATAATCACACAGTATCTGCTGTCCAACATCATCCACATTAATACATCACAATAAAAACACATTCCTGCTCCAGTCTGCGCTCTCCAGTCTGAGGGCTTAAGACTGCGCTTTCCAGTCTGCACGCTCTCCAGTCTGAGGGCTCAAGTCTGCGCTCTCTACAGTCTGCGCTCTCTCCAGTCTGCGCTCTCCAGTCTGAGGGCTCAAGTCTGCGCTCTCCAGTCTGCGCTTTCATAGGTGTAGAAATTTAAGAAATGGAAGTAATAAGTTAGTAAGTTTTTAGAGTATATTCAGGAAGCTCTTTTCTTTTGGTTTGGGTAATGAGGAAGGTTAATGAGATCATTTGCTCTGAGGAACAATGAGATCTTCACCACTTGATGAAGACTAGACCTGCAAGCACACCATACCCTAAGACGAGGAAAAGCACCTTCAGGAGCCGATCATGTTTGTCCTCCAACTCTCTAGAGAGAATTTCAAAGAATGTAATAAAAAGAAAGGTGCCTGCTGCCAGGCCTTGGAGCACCACAGAGACGATACTTCCTGCCAGGTTCTGAGCGCTCTCGATCCCCATCCCCAACCCAATCCCGATGGGGATCATGAGGCTGACTGTGACCCCCAGCTTGCAAGCATCCTGCAGCTGAAGTCCTGCTTTAGCCACGCTGACCCCTACAGCCACGGCAGCGAGGGTCTCGTGGATCGCTACTCCGAGGAAAAGACTTCCCAATTTAGCGCCGTCTTCCTGAAGCCCGAGGGCCAGGCCTTCAAAGACCGAGTGAGCAGAGAGAGCCAGGACGAGGCTCGCGAGCCGCAGCGGTCCTGCACGGGTCAGTTCTGCAGGGTTGAAATGACCGTGGTGATGCGCGTGATGGTGCGCGTGATGGTGCGAGGTACGCGCAGGAGCGATGAAAGGCGTGTCGTACTCGGAGTCGCTGCCTGCCTCCGAGCCGCCTGCGTTAAACGTCTCAAGGTCGATGAAGGGCGGTTTCTCCTTCCTGAAGGTCAGAACAGCCTGCTCAACAAACACGGTGAGAAAAAACCCAAGTATCATCATGGTCTCGGCCACAGGGTAGTCCGTGTTGATCTTCAGCACATTGAGGATCTGATCCACCTGAAGAAAAACAGAACAGACCGAGTCTAATGTATTATTCAGATGAGATTGGGTTTCCAGACATACTGTCTGGAATATTAGGACTGCAAATGGCATATTTGTGATGGAACAGCCCAGAATTATGGCCCAGTATATCTTATGACCGGATCTCATTATGAGACAGGATCCAGGGGAGAACTTTTGGGAGGTGGTAGAAAAAGACATCCACACCATGGATGTGCAGCTCATACATCTGCTACAGATTCATCCATATGATCCATATGAACATGTGCAGTCCAGTCCAGTTCCAGGTTGTAATTCAGATGAGAGCAATACATATATATAAAGTATAGGGTAGTATACGAGGGTAGTTTATGAGGGTAAAGGGTGGTATACGAGGGTAGTTTATGAGGGTGGTATATGAGAGTAGTGTGTAGTAATGAGGGTAGTTTATAAGGGTAGTTTATAAGGGTATAGAGTGGTATATGAGGGTAGTTTATGAGGGTATAGGGTGGTATATGAGGCTAGTTTATGAGGGTAGTGAGTAGTAATGAGGGTAGTTTATAAGGGTAGTTTATAAGGGTATAGAGTGGTATATGAGGGTATAGGGTGGTATATGAGGCTAGTTTATGAGGGTATAGGGTGGTATATGAGGGTGGTATATGAGGGTAGTGAGTAGTAATGAGGGTGGTTTATGAGGGTATAGGGTGGTATGAGAGGTGTGTAGTAATGAGGGTAGTTTATGAGTATAGGGTGGAATATAAGGGTAGTTTATGAGGGTAAAGGGTGGTATATGAGGGTGGTATATGAGAGGAGTGTGTAGTAATGAGGGTAGTTTAGGGTGGTATATAAGGGTAGTGTGTAATGAGGGTAGTTTATGAGGGTATAGGGTGGTATATGAGGTAGTTTATGAGGGTATAGGGTGGTATATAAGGGTGGTGTATGAGTAGTGTGTAGTAATGAGGGTAGTTTATAAGGGTATAGGGTATATAAGGGTAGTTTATGAGGGTATAGGGTGGTATATGAGGGTAGTTTATGAGGGTATATGAGGGTGGTATAAGAGGAGTGTGTAGTATGAGGGTAGTTTATGAGGGTATAGGGTGGTATATGAGGGTAGTGTGTAGTAATGAGGGTAGTTTATGAGGGTATAGGGTGGTATATAAGGGTAGTGTGTAGTAATGAGGGTAGTTTATGAGGTATAGGGTGGTATATAAGGGTAGTGTAGTAATGAGGGTAGTTCATGAGGTATAGGGTGGTATATAAGGGTAGTGTGTAGTAATGAGGGTAGTTCATGAGGGTATAGGGTATATAAGGGTGGTGTATGAGAGTAGTGTGTAGTAATGAGGGTAGTTTATAAGGGTATAGGGTGGTATATAAGGGTAGTTTATGAGGGTATAGGGTGGTATATGAGGGTAGTTTATGAGGTATAGGGTGGTATGAGGGTAGTATGAGAGGAGTGTAGTAATGAGGGTAGTTTATAAGGGTATAGGGTGGTATATAAGGATGGTGTATGAGAGTAGTGTGTAGTAATGAGGGTAGTTTATGAGGGTATAGGGTGGTATATGAGGGTAGTTCATGAGGGTATAGGGTATATAAGGGTGGTGTATGAGAGTAGTGTAGTAATGAGGGTAGTTTATAAGGGTATAGGGTGGTATATAGGGTAGTTTATGAGGGTATAGGGTGGTATATGAGGGTAGTTTATAAGGGTATATGAGGGTGGTATAAGAGGAGTGTGTAGTATGAGGGTAGTTTATGAGGGTATAGGGTGGTATATGAGGGTAGTGTGTAGTAATGAGGGTAGTTTATGAGGGTATAGGGTGGTATATAAGGGTGGTGTGTAGTAATGAGGGTAGTTTATGAGGTATAGGGTGGTATGAGGGTAGTGTGTAGTAATGAGGGTAGTTTATGAGGGTATAGGGTGGTATATAAGGGTAGTGTGTAGTAATGAGGGTAGTTTATGAGGGTATAGGGTGGTATATAGGGTAGTGTGTAGTAATGAGGGTAGTTCATGAGGGTATAGGGTGGTATATAAGGGTAGTGTGTAGTAATGAGGGTAGTTCATGAGGGTATAGGGTGGTATATAAGGGTGGTGTATGAGAGTAGTGTGTAGTAATGAGGGTAGTTTATAAGGGTATAGGGTGGTATATAAGGGTAGTTTATGAGGGTATAGGGTGGTATATAAGGGTAGTTTATAAGGGTATATGAGGGTGGTATGAGAGGAGTGTGTAGTATGAGGGTAGTTTATGAGGGTATAGGGTGGTATATGAGGGTAGTGTGTAGTAATGAGGGTAGTTTATGAGGGTATAGGGTGGTATATAAGGGTAGTGTGTAGTAATGAGGGTAGTTTATGAGGGTATAGGGTGGTATATAAGGGTAGTGTGTAGTAATGAGGGTAGTTCATGAGGGTATAGGGTGGTATATAAGGGTAGTGTGTAGTAATGAGGGTAGTTTATAGGGTATAGGGTGGTATATAAGGGTAGTTTATGGGGGTATAGGGTGGTATGAGGGTAGTTCATGAGGGTATAGGGTGGTATATAAGGGTGGTGTATGAGAGTAGTGTGTAGTAATGAGGGTAGTTTATAAGGGTATAGGGTGGTATATAAGGGTAGTTTATGAGGGTATAGGGTGGTATATAAGGGTAGTTTATGAGGGTATATGAGGGTGGTATGAGAGGTGTGTAGTATGAGGGTAGTTTATGAGGGTATAGGGTATATGAGGGTATATGAGGGTAGTGTGTAGTAATGAGGGTAGTTTATGAGGGTATAGGGTGGTATATAAGGGTAGTGTGTAGTAATGAGGGTAGTTTATGAGGGTATAGGGTGGTATATAGGGTAGTGTGTAGTAATGAGGGTAGTTCATGAGGGTATAGGGTGGTATATAAGGGTAGTGTGTAGTAATGAGGGTAGTTCATGAGGGTATAGGGTGGTATATAAGGGTGGTGTATGAGAGTAGTGTGTAGTAATGAGGGTAGTTTATAAGGGTATAGGGTGGTATATAAGGGTAGTTTATGAGGGTATAGGGTGGTATATAAGGGTAGTTTATAAGGGTATATGAGGGTGGTATGAGAGGAGTGTGTAGTATGAGGGTAGTTTATGAGGGTATAGGGTGGTATATGAGGGTAGTGTGTAGTAATGAGGGTAGTTTATGAGGGTATAGGGTGGTATATAAGGGTAGTGTGTAGTAATGAGGGTAGTTTATGAGGGTATAGGGTGGTATATAAGGGTAGTGTGTAGTAATGAGGGTAGTTCATGAGGGTATAGGGTGGTATATAAGGGTAGTGTGTAGTAATGAGGGTAGTTTATAAGGGTATAGGGTGGTATATAAGGGTAGTTTATGGGGGTATAGGGTGGTATATGAGGGTAGTTCATGAGGGTATAGGGTGGTATATAAGGGTGGTGTATGAGAGTAGTGTGTAGTAATGAGGGTAGTTTATAAGGGTATAGGGTGGTATATAAGGGTAGTTTATGAGGGTATAGGGTGGTATATAAGGGTAGTTTATGAGGGTATAGGGTGGTATATGAGGGTAGTATGAGAGGAGTGTGTAGTAATGAGGGTAGTTTATAAGGGTATAGGGTGGTATATAAGGGTGGTGTATGAGAGTAGTGTGTAGTAATGAGGGTAGTTTATGAGGGTATAGGGTGGTATATAAGGGTAGTGTGTAGTAATGAGGGTAGTTTATGAGGGTATAGGGTGGTATATAAGGGTAGTGTGTAGTAATGAGGGTAGTTCATGAGGGTATAGGGTGGTATATAAGGGTGGTGTATGAGAGTAGTGTGTAATGAGGGTAGTTTATAAGGGTATAGGGTGGTATATAAGGGTAGTTCATGAGGGTATAGGGTGGTATATGAGGGTAGTTTATAAGGGTATATGAGGGTAGTGTGTAGTAATGAGGGTAGTTTATAAGGGTATAGGGTGGTATATAAGGGTAGTTTATGGGGGTATAGGGTGGTATATAAGGGTAGTTTATGAGGTATAGGGTGGTATATGAGGGTGGTATGAGAGGAGTGTGTAGTAATGAGGGTAGTTTATAAGGGTATAGGGTGGTATATAAGGGTAGTTTATAAGGGTATAGGGTGGTATATAAGGGTAGTTATGAGGGTATAGGGTGGTATATGAGGTGGTATGAGAGGAGTGTGTAGTATGAGGGTAGTTTATGAGGGTATAGGGTGGTATATGAGGGTAGTATGAGAGGAGTGTGTAGTAATGAGGGTAGTTTATAAGGGTATAGGGTGGTATAAGGGTAGTTTATAAGGGTATAGGGTGGTATATAAGGGTAGTTTATGAGGGTATAGGGTGGTATATGAGGGTGGTATATGAGGGTGGTATGAGAGGTGTGTAGTAATGAGGGTAGTTTATAAGGGTATAGGGTGGTATATAAGGGTAGTTTATAAGGGTATAGGGTGGTATATAAGGGTAGTTTATGAGGGTATAGGTGGTATATGAGGGTGGTATGAGAGGTGTGTAGTAATGAGGGTAGTTTATAAGGGTATAGGGTGGTATATAAGGGTAGTTTATGAGGGTATAGGGTGGTATATGAGGGTGGTATGAGAGGAGTGTGTAGTATGAGGGTAGTTTATGAGGGTATAGGGTGGTATATGAGGGTAGTGTGTAGTAATGAGGGTAGTTTATGAGGGTATAGGGTGGTATATAGGGTAGTGTGTAGTAATGAGGGTGGTTTATGAGGGTATAGGGTGGTATATAAGGGTAGTGTGTAGTAATGAGGGTAGTTCATGAGGGTATAGGGTGGTATATAAGGGTAGTGTGTAATGAGGGTAGTTTATAAGGGTATAGGGTGGTATATAAGGGTAGTTTATGGGGGTATAGGGTGGTATATGAGGGTAGTTCATGAGGGTATAGGGTGGTATATAAGGGTGGTATGAGGGTGGTATATGAGGGTAGTGTGTAGTAATGAGGGTAGTTTATAAGGGTATAGGGTGGTATATAAGGGTAGTTTATGAGGGTATAGGGTGGTATATAAGGGTAGTTTATGAGGGTATAGGGTGGTATATGAGGGTAGTATGAGAGGAGTGTGTAGTAATGAGGGTAGTTTATAAGGGTATAGGGTGGTATATAAGGGTAGTTTATGAGGGTATAGGGTGGTATATGAGGTGGTATGAGAGGAGTGTGTAGTATGAGGGTAGTTTATGAGGGTATAGGGTGGTATATGAGGGTAGTATGAGAGGAGTGTGTAGTAATGAGGGTAGTTTATAAGGGTATAGGGTGGTATAAGGGTAGTTTATAAGGGTATAGGGTGGTATATAAGGGTAGTTTATGAGGGTATAGGGTGGTATATGAGGGTGGTATATGAGGGTGGTATGAGAGGTGTGTAGTAATGAGGGTAGTTTATAAGGGTATAGGGTGGTATATAAGGGTAGTTTATAAGGGTATAGGGTGGTATATAAGGGTAGTTTATGAGGGTATAGGTGGTATATAAGGGTGGTATGAGAGGTGTGTAGTAATGAGGGTAGTTTATAAGGGTATAGGGTGGTATATAAGGGTAGTTTATGAGGGTATAGGGTGGTATATGAGGGTGGTATGAGAGGAGTGTGTAGTATGAGGGTAGTTTATGAGGGTATAGGGTGGTATATGAGGGTAGTGTGTAGTAATGAGGGTAGTTTATGAGGGTATAGGGTGGTATATAAGGGTAGTGTGTAGTAATGAGGGTGGTTTATGAGGGTATAGGGTGGTATATAAGGGTAGTGTGTAGTAATGAGGGTAGTTCATGAGGGTATAGGGTGGTATATAAGGGTAGTGTGTAATGAGGGTAGTTTATAAGGGTATAGGGTGGTATATAAGGGTAGTTTATGGGGGTATAGGGTGGTATATGAGGGTAGTTCATGAGGGTATAGGGTGGTATATAAGGGTAGTTTGAGGGTATAGGGTGGTATGAGAGTAGTGTGTAGTAATGAGGGTAGTTTATAAGGGTATAGGGTGGTATATAAGGGTAGTTTATGAGGGTATAGGGTGGTATATAAGGGTAGTTTATGAGGGTATAGGGTGGTATATGAGGGTAGTATGAGAGGAGTGTGTAGTAATGAGGGTAGTTTATAAGGGTATAGGGTGGTATATAAGGGTAGTTTATGAGGGTATAGGGTGGTATATGAGGGTGGTATGAGAGGAGTGTGTAGTATGAGGGTAGTTTATGAGGGTATAGGGTGGTATATGAGGGTAGTGTGTAGTAATGAGGGTAGTTTATAAGGTGTAGAATATATATATATATATATGTATATATGAGGCTGTATGCGTGTATGTGTGTAAGGGTGTGGATGTCTCACCTTGTCCCTGACAGCAGGTAAAAGGGCGTTGAAGCAGGTGGCAAGAAACACACCTCCTCCAAAAGAGTTAGTAAAGGCCACAGCTCTCCTGTATCTCGCAGCCTTGTCCAGGTCTGTCTGCATCACCCTGACCGGGATCAGAATGGCTCCCAGCATCAGACCGAACATGCCTATAAGGCACAGGATCTTACCCACAAACAGCTCCATGATGTGGAGGCTAAATCCCCGCTGAAGCAGCCTACCAGGATACCAGCAGCAGCATGGCCTTGCGTTTACCTGCAGGGGTTAGCATCGATGCTAAAACTGAGAACCTGACCCTCTAACTAGCTAACGTTTGACTTTCAAAAAGGCTAGCTTTAATGCTAATAGCGCTATAAAAGGTGAATATGAATTTACATGTGATTCACCAACTTATAAATAATGATTTGTTAGTGATTATAATGTTAAATAGTGATCGTTTCCTCGGTTACCTGCTCCTTTCCTCGGCTAACTTCCGTCTGTATAAATCACCTGTCCGGGTTCTAGTCAGTGGAGCGGCTGAATGTCAAACAGCTCCCTGCTCCCTATGTAGGCGCACTTCCTGTGTGTTAGGGCAAGCCGTATGCCCTACTTAGGCACACTAGCTGTAGTGTAAAGTGTTGTTTAGAGCACAGCCTATGCTGCAGGGCACAAGTCTGATTGGCGGAATGGTGATTATAAACCAGTTCTCTTTGATCCGGTAGATCAGTGATTCGGTGTGAGTTCCTCATGCAAACTGTCCAAGATTTCATTCCAAAACAAATAAACCGACTGTCACATGACCTTCTGCTGCCTTCCCAACTCTCCAGTGGATAACAGAGGATAACAACAAACATGTCCTACTTGAAATCTGACATTTAATTTCCATATCAACAGTGTACATATCGTTTACAAACTCTTCTGCTCACACAAAGACAGCTTGTTACTGCAGAATGGAAATGATCGTGTGTTGACCCAGTCCACGAAGAGATGTGTGTTCAATGACAACCCATCAGCAAGTATTAGTTACACAGAAATGAGGAGAATTAAACCAGGGTGATGCTTCTGTACATCTGGACAGGCTTCTCAGCATCTAGGTGGCCAGATACGACCTTGAAAATGTATTTTTTGGCTACATTGGTTTCTTCGGAGAGAGGCGATGCAGGGAGGAGGACGGCTGGGCACGCATGCTCCGTGTGACGTCAGACTGGTTTATAGTCCCTGGAGTTGTAATAGAACAGATCTTAAAAAGAATATACAAAAAAACAAAAACAAAAAAAAAAAAAAACAAGCGAGCCGGTCTTCTCTGTGTTCCTCACCATGATTCTTCACCATACCATGGAAAAGAAGAAAGATGACCACAGTGAGTGTTAAAATGCATTTAAAAAAGTGATAGATAAACATAACGCCTTGTTTTGGTAGCTTCTTTAACACACAGAACTCATCAGATCTAGAACTCTGCTGCTTTAGGTAAACAGAATCGAGTCGTACTGCTTCGATGTCATTGTTCTTCGTTACTGGCACTCGGGGGTCGGCTCCGGATCTGACTCCGTAACTGCTCGATCAGTTCAGGGTTCTGCTGCTGCATTTGCTGTGCAAACTGCTGACCACTGTACAGATCAAACACATGCTTCATTAATATAAAACCTTTAAGCGTACGTGAACAGTGTAGCATGTTAGGTCAGAAGAGAAGAGCTGTGTGAAACCTTACGCTTGAATAAGTCCTGATATGTCATTTGGAGGCCCTGTGGGTGGCGCTGCGGTGTTTCCCATTGGCCCATAAGATCCAGACATCATCCCTGACACACTGAAGAGATTAAACATTGCACAAATAAGCATATAACAACGTTGTACTGTATTCCAGCACCACTTTACTGAAATCTCTCCTGATCATGTGACTCAGTCTGAAAAGATAAAAACACTCACAGCTGTTGTACTTGTGGGTTATTCATCAGATTAGAAGCCTGAAAACAAAGAAATGAGTCAGTAACTTTATTAGCCTGCTTCAAACAGCTGATTTATTTACACTACATGGTCAAAAGTATGTGGACACCTGACCCTCACACCTGTATCTGGTTCATCCACAAAAAGCTCCCTCCAAGTCTAAAGCACAAGATTGTGTAGATTTTGTATGATGTCATGATAGGATGACAATGCCGCTGTGCACAAAGCAAGCACAATGAAGACAAACCTCCTGCACAGAAGCCTGACCTTCAATCCCCACAAAGACAATTCAAATCTCAGACTTTCAAAATGCACAATGCAGGAACTAAATCTGCACTGGGAGATTTTATGAGCAGGTGTCCACATATATATGACCATACAGTGTAGTTCTCTTTACAGATAAACACCCACCATGCTCATGAACCCGGGATTACTGAGCAGACCCGCCAGGTCAACGCCTCCCGTTCCACCTGTCTGCAGAAGAGAAAAAAAACATGGTGAATCCCGCAGTTCCTTTTCTGATCCCCAGGAGGAGACTGTAACTTGGTTCTGTGCATCAGTGAACTTACTGGACTTGGAGTTTCTTTCATTTTCTGCTCAGCAATTTTTAAATTTGATTTGTACGTATCGTTCTCGGGGTCCAGTTCCAGAGCTTTCTTGTAGTAGCCTACAGCCTCGGTGTGCTTGTTCAGACTCGACAGGGCCAGTCTGATTACGAGAAGAAAACGTAACAGGTCATATTGCATGAACATCAGTTCTATTAACTGCATTAAATAAATCATATAAAAACAGAGTAAACAACTGGGGAAGGTTGAAGATTACATTTGTTTTGATTTCTGTAAAGGAAAATAATGACTTCAGTGCGCTGGAATACAGTCTCCTAACTCTGATGCTTACACGCTGAGCGCCGCCTGTAATGGAGTTTTGTGGGTGTTTGTAAATGTGTTATACCAGGAACTGGTTTATCAACATGAGCATGTGAGGAGAAGGAAAATCAGTACTACTGAAACATCTATTAATCCAGCATGAATTATTCCTTATGTTCGGATCACAAAAATACTCCCAACTGAACGACTTTTGCATTTGGGATTCAATTCATTCCCATACGGTTATAATAGAGTAATGTTTGTTACAGAACCGTTACTAAGCGTATACATCTTCTGCTCATAACCAACACTGACAAATATACAGAGACACTGAGACTCAGGGGACAGCATGCCAACATCCAAACATCTCAAATACTCCCACACATCAATCTGAGAAGGAAGATCCAGTCTCTAATCCTCTAAACACTAGTGTTATTATCAGAGGAAAGTCAGCCAGGCTCGATCCACATCAATCACAGCTTCAGTGTAGGTGGAACACACAGGGAACAGAGAACAGGAGGGGAACCAGTGTGGCTATAAATCATTAGAAGTGTGTGATAAAGGTAAGTGTTGTAATAACACACAGCATGAATTACACAGTACACGGAGCTGAAAAGAGGAACGATTCGTGTTTCCCTGTATGACAACAAGCAAATTAAAAAATAACTCATGTGACCAAGCACTTATATAATATACATTCTAATTTATACTCTATATCTCACCCCATCCGTCCATACGCTTTACTGTAGTTGGGATCGATTCCGATGGCACACTCACAGTCCTGAACCGCTCCAGCGTAGTTCCCCAGTTTACTGTAGGCAGCGGCTCTACAGAGAGCACAGAACCAGCACAGGGCTTTACATACACAACACAACAACACAACCACCTTCACACTGTTCCCGGGATGAAGAATATTGACGTGTTACCTGTTACAAAAGTAAACTGCGTTGTGAGGATTAATCTGAATGGCTTTTGAGTAGAATTCCACTGCGGCACTAAAGTTCTCCACCTTCATTTGTTCATTACCTGGATTAAATACGTTATTAATAATCAGAACATCACTACCACTGGATCACACACATCACTCTTTATATTTTGATATTATGTAATGCGTTAATGCCGTATTTAGTTCAGTACCGCAGTTTAAAAAGAAAACTGGTGCATGTACATACCGTCACTTTTCAGCTGCTCTGCCTCCGCCAGCTGATCCTCTGTAGGAGAACTATTATCTGAGGTGACTTTAACCTGAGGCGTATCTGTTACCTGCAACATCACACACATTCACACACACCTCATCCAATCAATTAACTTTACTCTAAATCTGATTTGTAACACAACGCTGCAAAAAGAACACTAGACGTTATCCAGCCAGATGTTTGTGGACACCTGATTATCTCACACATGTGCTTGTTCAGGACACATTACTCAGATTCAGATTTTGGAGCTGTGTGGAACCCCCCCTTTAACCCCAAAAGCATTAGTGTAGCATTAGCATGTGTGTGTGTGATGGTCAGGAGTCCACAGATGTTCAGACACAGACTGTGTGTGTGTGTGTGTGTGTGTGTGTGTGTGTGTTTTACCTTAACAGTTGCTGCTGCGAATAATTCCGGCAAAGTCTCAGAAACTGCTAAAGTCTGGTCCTCAGATGAGACACTGAACGCAGTCTCCAGACACTGGATGGCAACTAGAGAGCAGATCCAAGAGCCATTACACATCAGTGTTATAACCATAATGTGCGATCTGAACATGGCTCAGTGTGTACCTTCTAAACTTTCTTGAGCATCTGATGACAAGCCCCCAGATGTCAGCTGGTCGTGGAGGAAGTGTATAATGGAGAACGCAAGACGCTTCGTATCAGTCATTGTCGGTTGGAGGTAAGGACCTCTCCAGGTACTGATGAGGAAAACTGAAAGACAGGTGAAGAGACTGCACTCAGAAAATAAAGTATAACAATAAAGTTGTGATTATAAACTGCTGATTCAGGGAATAGTGTAGCAGATCTGAATCATGACCAGCAGTGACCTCACTGTTCCTGGACATCTGATCAGTCTGGTCTTGCTCAACAGGTTCAGCACCTGGATCAGGGATCATCTCTCCCTGCAGCTTTACACAACACCAACCACCCAAACGGCAATCTTACTGATTAGACACGGGGTTTTAATGCAGATTTAATAATAATAACAATAATTATAATAAACCATTTCTCCTCCACACTGATACACACTTCACCTCTGACCTGCATGATCTCATCCTTTACAACTGGAAACAACCACAGCCAGATAACTACTACATAACACAGCAAATCCTGATGAATACACGTTTAGCGTGTGTGTGTGTGTGTGTGTCTGTGCTTATGCTTAACAATCATAATCATCTCTCTTCCTGTCACCCTCCTCTCTCTCTCTCTCTCTCTCTGTCGAATAAACACACCCTGAGGTTGCTGTGATCAGCGTTCCAGTCCTTTTCTTCTCTTCAGATCTGCCTGCTTCATCACAGCGTCCTACCTCTGGATGGAATGCTTCTTATTTGAAGGCCACTCTGTGTAAGGATGGTTCCACATCTACAGTCTGAAGATCCATGAAGCCACTGAACAACTCAAGAACTTTGAGGATGGATTTGGACTGTATTTAATATCACCAGTGCTCAGAACCACGTGTTGCATGAACAGTTCTGGATTTAAGCAGCTGTTACTACACACCTCAATAATGGAGCTGAAATAAATAAACATACAGTGATGAGGTTCTGTTTTGTGTCTGGTTCCTCTCAAGGTTCCTTCCTCAGGGAGCGTTTCCTTCACAGTCATCACTCGCTCACTCATTAGGAACAAACTTATGGGCACAAAACTTAGACATTCCTTTATACAAGCTTATAACCGCTCCATCTGTGTAGCTGCTTAGAGACAATGTTCTCTGTAAAACGCGCTCTACAAGTAAAAATCTACTGAACTGAATGAAGCAGCAGCTGAGCGCCAGTGAACAGAACATTCTAGTAAACTCGGTTAGTCAGAGTGCAGTGTGACCCAATACACTGCCGGGACTCTGCACCAGATCTCACTCTCTCTCTCTCACACACACACACACACACACAGAGAGAGAGAGAGAGAGAGAGAGGTAGAAAAATCTACTATTATCTCAGATAAACCGGATCAGATAAACCCTGTTAGCGGGGTGAGATTAGCAAACTCCGCCACAGCAGCAGCTTCTCCACCGAGGGTTAGCATTCATGACTAGCCGGCTAGCTGCCTTCACACCGCGGCGGCAGCAAGAAATTAAACACTTTATAAAACTCAGAGGTGGGAAAGGGGATAAAAAGCTCCGTATTGCGGAATATTTACGGATTAATCCCCCCCCCGGGCGGAGCCACACGGCGCCCTGGAGGCCCTGACACGGTACTCACTCTGTGACGCTGCACCTGATCCTCTCCGCTGATCTGCTCCGGACTCTACTGCGCGAGCTAGCCCAGCCGCACGTAGCCCCGCCCCCTCCGCAGGGATACGTCATCACGCTCGGCGAAACCACAGCGCGGCAGGATATCGACACCTGCTGGTCCGGAGTGAGAAGTTCATAAATACTTGAAGGCTAGCAAGGGAGGCTTTATTATAATTCAACCCAATTTACAGTGCAGTACACAGTGAAACAAAGTGTGTGTGTGTGTGTGTGTGTGTGTGTGTGTGTGTGTGTGTGTGTGTGTGTGTGTTTCAGTCCAGTCCCTTCATGTTGAGAACTCTGATGGCTAACATCATAAATACTGTACATCAAATTCTCTCTCTTTAAATAAAAGAGATTAAAAGTGTGTAGAATCCTGACCATCAACATCATGGGCTTCTTCGACAGACTCCACTCCTCTGGGAGGGTTTTCTATTAGACTTTAGATCATGTATAAGATCAGACACTGATCACTCTGTGATCCAGTTCACCTCAAGTGGGTTCATCCACTGACCACTAATATATTGAATATAAACATATTTCTAATAGTTTTCTATATTTTTAATTGTATTAATTCTAATATTTTTTGGTGGTCTTTTGAATTCAAACCTCAGGACAAAGAATGGTTATAAACCTTTATAGCTCGTTATAAGTTCAAGTGGACGCAACATTTTATTATACCGCATTTGAAAACGTTCGAAAAAATTGTGTTCCTTGTGTGCCAGCTTTGTGGAAACAGTATGAAGAAGAACCACATATGTCAGGAAAGCTCAGGTGTCCCAATACTTTTGGCAATGTATGTATGACAGTACCAAAGCGGATCAACAGGGGGCGCCAGAGGTCACGTATTCTCACTGAGTCTAACTGACGGAATATAGACACGTTTAATCTTAAATAAAAATTGTAAATGCAAAACGCCGTGATATATTAAAGAATCAAAAATAAATCAATAAAGCTATATCTATAATTAAATAATATATGTAAATCAATACAATAAAAAAAACCATAACATACACACAGAAGTATTTACAACAAATACATGCAGAAATCACAAACACATGAATCCATCTATAGATGAGTATAATTTCTCATGTATTTATTTATTGGTTTGTTTTCCCATTTTGCATTCCGCCATGTTCATTAGGTAGGTGTGACTATGGTTCTGAGGGCGTGCCAAATCTCAGACTGACCAATAGGAATGCGCTCACCCTCTATCACTTTGTGATTGATATCTGTACAGGCTAATCAGAGAGCATGAACAGGCAGTGGGCGGGGTTTCGCCTCTGTATTGAGCCCACGCGGAGGTACCCGGTGGTGGTGAAGCCTGTACCCGGTGAGAGAAATGGCTCCAACAGGTCAGAACTCCGGCCGTGGGCGCTCGCGCGCGCGTGTGTGTGTGTGTCTGAGTGTGGCGTGTAAAACACCCGGTGTGGGTCAGTGATGTGGGAATCGCCGCGATCGCAGCTGATTAAGTAGGCCGGTGTGTGTGTCAGCGCTCCGGTTATCTCTCACCTGCTACCCGGTTAGCCAGATGCTAGTTAGCTTAGCACAGGATCTGTACCACACTGGTGCCGGTAGAGACTCCGGTACCGGGGTTTATTCATCGAGTTTAATTATATTTATTATATTTACTCACTTCACAACGTCGAGATCGAATATAATGTATTCTTTTTCAGTAAACATGATTTATAGCCGCGCAGCTTCGTTCCTTCTGAGGGACACAAGAGCGCCATGACACACCGTTTACTGCGGCTTTACCGGGGGCAGAGGGTCTACAGGGGACAGGGGGTCTACCGGGGGCAGAGGGTCTACAGGGGACAGGGGTCTACTGGGGCAGAGGGTCTACAGGGGACAGGGGTCTACTGGGGCAGGGGTCTACAGGGGACAGGGGTCTACTGGGGCAGAGGGTCTACAGGGGACAGGGGGTCTACTGGGGCAGGGGGTCTACAGTCCCAGTTACCAATTTTATTGGGTTTGTATGTAAAATACTCTCATCATCATGAAATCAGACTCGACAGTCTTACTGAAGGTGAGCGTCTGGACTACAGGTATGGTGAAGTACATTGTAAAGCCTGTCGTGATGTGTGTGTGTGTGTGTGTGTGTGTGTGTGTGTGTGTGTTTGTGTTGCTCCTGTGTTATTACAGCGGTTTATAACACACATATAAACCCGACTCCTGAACACAACTCGTAAGCGCTGACTGTAAATGCAGGAACGTTTAATGGTTTTATTGGATCTCCAGGTGATCTTTCACCGCGTCAGTGTTTGTTGATCCGTGTGCTGTAATAGTTTTGTGCTGCTGAACACTGAAGTGATGTGGTGCTGCAGGTGAGGTGGTGTTTGCTGGAGGTGAGCGAGTCTGTGCGGAGAATCGCCTGCGCTGGGATTTTAAACCTGATCAGATTCAGCAGCTTACAGATGAACTCATTGCGAAGACTAAGAAGGTGTACGACAGCGTCGGGGCTCTGGAGCTGGCAGAGGTCAGCTATGAGAACACGCTGAAGGCCCTGGCTGATGTTGAGGTGGAGTACACAGGTAATCATTCTGCTTTTCTTCTCCTATAAATAAACAGCTGACTCCAGAGGAGAGCGGTGCACAGCAGCGTAACTATTCAGCACTTTTTACATAAAGAGCTGCTGAACAGGAGGATGAGCAGAGACACTGCACACTTTAAATCGAAACTACACGTCCCTGTTTACTTTTTAATGGATAATTCATTCCTCTCAACCATGGCAGCAATTATGAGTAAATAGATAATGTTAAATAAATAAATATTATTAACCTATGAACATTCACCTGTTTTTTTATCCCCAAGCTATAAATAAATATGTTCTGATTTAATGTTGTTGTTTTTTATCTTCTGCACCAATAAACACCATCCATGATGTACCAGATTTCCTTTAAAAGATGTTTGATGAGATATTGAGCGTCTCAGCGCAGCTCTGAGATCAGTGTGTAACACACACCGGACGTCCTGCATGTTTCTGCTTCTCTTTTCAGTCCAGAGGAACATGTTGGATTTCCCTCAGCACGTGTCTGCCTGTAAGGACGTGCGCACGGCCAGCACCGAGGCCGACAAGAAGCTCTCGGAGTTCGACGTAGAGATGAGCATGAGGGAGGACGTGTACCAGAGGATCGTTGCTCTTCAGGTTGGTTCTCTGAAGCTCTGCTGCTGTAAGTGTGTGGACAGGGACGACGATGATAAAACCTTCAGAAGATAATTAAGATGGAGAAAAAAAAAAACATTCTTAAATCCTTATTTAGTATTTTTGTGCAGAATACAGTCGAGTAGCTCTCAGGCTCATGTTGCAGTTTCTTCTCACATGTGGTTCCTCTGTTATTACAGAAAAGCAGTTTCCATTGCTAACACTGGAGACTCCTTCCATTACTGTTAAACATCTTACAGAAAATCTTCTGAAACCATGGGGTGTACTAACTTTTCTGCCTGACGAATTTCACTTCCATTTTCTCAGGAGAAACTCCAGGATGGAAGTCTGACCCCCGAGGCGAAGCGGTACATGGAGAGACTGATCATGCTGGGGAAGAGAAATGGACTCCATCTTCCCAAGGAGACACAAGAGGTCCGATATCACAGCATCACTCATCCCCTAAACACGTTACTCTCCATTTAAACGCGTGGTAAACCAAATCCAGCGTAGTGAATATGTAGCCTAAAGGGATCATATTTCCTGTAACAGGAGATCAAGAAGATCAAGAAGAAGCTGAGCACTCTGTGTATTGATTTCAACAAGCATCTGAACGAGGACACCACTCACCTGTGCTTCACCCGGGAGGAGCTCGGTGTGTACACCGCTCACTGCTAACGCTAACGCTGCTGCTAACGCTAACGCTGCTGCTAACGCTAACGCTTCTGCTAACGCTCTGTGAGCTTCTAACGTGTGCTGTCTTTATCTTAGGTGGCCTTCCTGAAGATTTCCTCAACTCCTTAGATAAGGACGAGACGGGGAAGCTTAAACTCACCCTCAAATACCCTCATTATTTCCCCACCATGAAGAAATGCTACGTCCCAGAGACGCGCAGGAAACTGGAGCAAGCTTTTAATTCCCGCTGTAAAGAGGTCAGTGTTTACAAACAGTCTGAAACTCCACGTGTAAAAGATGAACGAAGGAGGAAAGTGATCAACAAACCTGAAGAACAATGTTCACATCTAAAACCCCGGAAACTGCTTCTGATGATGAAACACTGGCAGCAGTGGAGCAGAGCCCAGGCTTCTTCTCATTCCCTGAAGTTCTTCATTCTAAGTCTGATCAGATCTCAGATGTTCTACTGAAGCTTTTGAATCTTATCCTGGATCTTATTGATCTTAAAGCTTCTTCACGTGTTTATAAGTGAACTGCATTGATAAACTGATCATCAGAAGTTTCACAGAACAACAGAAGTAAAATGTCAGTAGTTTAATATGTGTTTGTTTACTGGCAGGAGAACTCCGTTATCCTGAAAGAGCTGGTGGAGTTACGCTCTCAGAAGAGCGCTCTGCTGGGCTTCAGCACTCACGCTGACTTCGTGCTGGAAATGAACATGTCCAAAGCTGCCAAGAAGGTTGCTACGTTCCTCGGTAGGGCAGCAGAGTTAATGTGGAGATGTGATTATATTTCTGGCTTCCTCAGTTCTTTAAACTCTCAGTTTCCTCTAGAATTTACTTTTCATATCGATTCTTGCTCTTGTTTACGTTCCTCTGGGTGTGTTCTGAAGTTTTAACTGTGTCCATCAGAGGAGCTGGGCCGTAAGCTGAAGCCGCTGGGTGAGGAGGAGCGGGCGGTCATGATGAAGCTGAAGGAGAAGGAGTGTGAGAAGAGGAATTTACCCTTCAGTAATGAGCTTCACGCCTGGGACATGCGCTTCTACATGACCCAAGTGGAGGAGATGCAATATGCCGTGGACCAGAACCAGCTGAAAGAGTATTTCCCCATGGAGGTGGTGACCCGTGGGCTTCTCGACATCTACCAGGAACTGCTGAACCTCTCCTTCCAGCAGGTGGAGGGCGCCCCCGTGTGGCACGATGATGTCACTCTGTACTGCGTTAAAGACCGCACATCTGGCCAGGTGGTGGGGCAGTTCTACCTGGACCTTTTCCCCAGGTACTGAGCGAATAGATAAATCTATACACTGCATTGCCAAAAGTTTGTGGACACCTGGTCATGAGAATGTTATGTGCTTTTTGAGCATCGCATTCCACACGTTCCACTAGATCTTGGAGTGTGCTGATGGACATTTGTGTTTATCAGCAACGACAGCGTTAGTAAAGTCAGGTACTGATGTAGGTGATGTGAGAAGGCCTGGGGTGCAGTCAGCGTTCACATTCATCCAAACAGTCGAGATCAGCGCTCTATAGCAGGCCACTCAAGAGCTTCCTCACCACACTATAGTTTAGGTTTGGTTTCCAAGTTCAAGTGAACGCACACTTTTATTATACCGCATCTTAGGCGTCTGATACATTTGTGTGCCTCCAACTTTGTGGTAACAGTTCTGAGAAGATCCACTTATGGCAGGAAAGGTCAGGTGTCCCAATACTTTTGGTGATATAGTGTAATAAATGAATGGACCCTGCACATTCTCACACTGTTACTCTCACCGTTTCTTCTGTTATTCAGAACCATACTCGATTCTTTAGAAGCTAAAGTGAAATATCATCTTGTTCCTTTGTTTCTCAGAGAGGGGAAGTATGGCCACGCCGCCTGCTTCGGCCTGCAGCCCGGTTGTCTGCTTCCTGATGGCACTAGACAGATGGCTGTGGCTGCCATGGTGGCCAACTTCAGCAAACCCACAGCTGATGCTCCGTCCCTGCTGCAGCACGATGAGGTGGAGACCTACTTCCACGAGTTTGGACATGTCATGCACCAGCTCTGTGCACAGGTCTGAGTTTAATCTCTGCCCTTATTATTATTATTATTATTATTATTATTATTATTATTATAATTATAATAATAATTATTATTATAATTATTATTATTATTATTATTATTATAATTATAATTATTATTATTATTATTATTATAATTATTATTATTATTATTATTATTATTCTTCACTCAATAAAATGCGTTGCTTTTGTGTTCCTCCAGTCGGAGTTTGCCATGTTCAGCGGAACTCATGTGGAACGGGATTTTGTGGAGGCTCCTTCTCAGATGCTGGAGAACTGGGTTTGGGAAAAAGAACCATTACAGCGAATGTCCAAGCATTACAAGACTGGCAGTCCAATCCCAGAGGAACTTCTGGAGAAACTGATCAAGTCCAGGCTGGCAAACGCCGGTAATAACCAAAGACCCTCCCCCCCGCCCCGCTCTGAACTTGTGCTCGCTTTTTCTGTATTTTCACGTTTTCACCACGACCATGTTACCTTTATAAATCACAGAAAGACAAACTATCTAAAGTTCTCTGTATCTCTCGAGGTTTGTTTAACCTGAGGCAGATAGTGCTAGCTAAAGTGGACCAAGCTCTTCACACCAGAACAGGAGTGGATCCAGCAGAGGAGTATAGCAAGCTGTGTCAGGAAGTCCTGGGAATTCCAGCCACAGCAGGTGAAGCTTTCAAGCTTTTAAACAGTAAAAAGTTCCTTTTGACTTTTTTCCCTGAAAGACTGGACCACATTGAAGCACCAGATTAAATCATGGCCTGTTTCTCTCCAGGAACGAACATGCCGGCCACGTTTGGTCATCTCGCAGGTGGATACGATGCTCAGTATTACGGTTATCTCTGGAGTGAGGTCTTCTCCATGGACATGTTCTACGCCCGCTTTAAGCAGGAAGGCATCATGAACCCTGAGGTCAGTGAAACTCAGTATGATTATACAGAGCTGTGAATCAATCATCAACATGAATAGTGACCCATTGGCTCGTGTCCTGCAGGTGGGTCTGGACTACAGGAATTGCATTCTCAAGCCTGGAGGTTCAGAAGATGCGAGCGACATGCTGAAGAAGTTCTTGGGAAGAGAACCCAAGCAAGATGCATTCCTCCTGAGCAAAGGATTGTCTGTGGAGATGGATCCAGACACACCTTGTGCTTGTTGATGAGCTGCAGTAATGTGGAAACATCAGTACACACAGGCGTTACAGACTGATTTACTTCATATCACTTCTATCATCACACACTAGCTCACGCCGTTATCGCTTTCTGAGATAAAAACCTCACTAATCTATTTTTGAGTAAAGATACAGAGACCAAAAAGCCTCAGGTTCCTCACATGCTCCTCATTAAACAAACCTCACGCCTGGAAATGTGTTGCTGTAATAAAAAGATAATAAACAGCAGATATGCAGTACTGCATGTTCTCATGAAGTTTATTAGCCAGTGCTGGGATTCAGTGGGATTTCAGTTGAGTGTTATGATCAAATCAAATAAATAGATTGTTTCCTGCTTTTATTTGCACTTTTAATGAATTACATCTACAATCAATCAGATCTGCCAGGTCACTTGTTGGGGTTCTGACTTTCATCTTTATATTTGACCATCTGATGGATCCAGACGTGACGATAAACTGATTTCCTTTTTTGTTGGCTAATAAATAAACGCTCATTCTGTATGCCTGTGGACAGTCTGTTCATCTGTCCACCCTTGTGTCCGTCTCAGACTGCTGGGAGTGTGACCTACATGAAATTATTATCCTAATGAGCAGAAGAATTTGCTGATCTGAACTCATTAGATCACAGCAGGTCAAAAAGTCTGGAAAAAAAATCCATCAGCTTCCATCCTATTTAAAGTGAACACCTGCTATTGAGTTCTCCATTAATGAAAAGCTGCTCTAATTTCCTCCAATCATCTCCTTTCCATCTCCTCTCCTGCCATGTGCAGTCACACTTTAGATTAAATCCAAATAGATTTAATTCACTGTGTTGTTATAATCAGACGTCTGTAAATGGATTATGGAGTCATTTTGGTGCAGATGATTTCATGTTCGGTGTTAAAAATTACACGCTCGTTTTCAACATGATACACAACGTCCTTAAAAACAAGTGATGGCTTCCCTCAGGACCACAACCTTCTGAGGTCTTCTTCACATGGCTGCACATAGGCTACACATGGTTACAGTTAATTGCTGCTGAGGGGGTTCTGGAGTCTGATGGAGCAGATGGGTGCCTTCTTCATTACTTCTTCTTGTGCTGTTAAATTCATTAATGTCACAGGATTTAATGGTCCACAGCATCGTTTTCAGAAGCTTCAGCAAAAACAGAAATGTTACATGGTACAGAATGAAATAAAAGCTTCGTAATGAACTGTGATGTACAGGTCTGAAAAGAAATGTCTGACTGAAGCAGTGTGTACACACACACACACACACACACACACACACACACTTCCTGAGCAGCATCAGGTCATTTTTCAGGTGTCTGGGGTGAAAATGCTACAGTTTGTGTTTGATTGGTGTTTAGAATATTGAACCTACAGCCAGTAATGAAGTAGAACAGCAGCTGCTGCCTCTCTCCAGGGTCCCATCACCAAGCCAGAGAGACACAGTAAACAAAGCTTCCACCTGACACACCTGATCTCTGTGGATAAAATGACGAAGAGTGTAGAGCACAAACACCTGTTGATGAGCACTTTTCAGTAATCAGACTGTAATCAGACCGTAATCCAGGGCATACGGAGTCTCCTGTAGTGTCCTGCAGCTTGATGTTCAGGTCTCAGGGTTAGATTTCGTGATGTGAAGAACGCAGCAGTGTTGAAATGAAGTTCTACTCCAAGCAGCTAATGGACTGAAGGCAGAGGAGGTGTAGAGGAGGCATAGCGGAGGTGTAGAAGAGGCATAGCGGAGGTGTAAAGGAGGTGCACACCGAGGGATGGAGGTGGTGGAGCTGAGGGAGGTTCTGGGAGTCGAAACCCTGCGTGGACGTGACACAGAAACTCCGGAGCCTTTGTCCAACGTGGTGCGAGTGTTCATCAGCTCAGCAGTCTCAGGTTTTAATAATGAACTCTTTTTTTTATCTTTTTACAAAGAAATTTAAATAATTTACTGCTTTTATAATGTATTTATGAATTTATTGCTTAATCTTTGCATACTACAATAAATCAATAATATAAAAACTAATCAGAATTATTTACTTTTCATTCTGTTATTTGTCACAATAATAAATATTGTGTTGCAGGTTTTGGTTTTCTTTCTTTATCATGTTTGATTGTGTTGTTTTTTTCCTCTCTTGGTATGAGGTGTATGTAGAAAGATGATTTGTGTCAATATTACACTTTTCTCCTGGTCAGATTTTAACACTGAACGAAATGCCTTCTGGGAAAAAGTCTACCCTGATCTCCAGAGCTCCTGTCAGAGTCTCGGTCTGGTCTTTGAGGTCTGTAATATTGATATTGTAGATTCTATATTGAGTAACATGAGAACTGTGCTGTATGACTGAGTTCATCAGTACCAGAACACTGATGGTGATTTTCTGATCTGAACTGATTTCCTGAGTCTGAGATCGTCTAAGATCGTCTAAGAGTGAAAGTGTTTCTGTCTTTGTTCTTCTGTCATTTATTTCATGCTTTTTCACTGCAAATTCCCTTAAACCTTTCTATAAAATCTGATGATCCACATTGGATCAAATCCCTCAGTGTTTCAGTTGAACACATCTGATAATCTTTTATAGAAACTTGATTAAAATCACAAATTTGCTTAATATTGAAAAAAAATGGTAAATACTTTTCACTTTCCAAACTGTTCCCATCGTGTTCTCTGAAGCGGAGTGAGAACTTCTTTATTGATCTTTTTACCAGGCTGTGGATCTCCGGTGGGGTTTGTGGAATTCCATCACTGTTGATCACCAAACAACGGAGCTGTGCCTTCAGGAGATACAGTCATGTCAGAAAGTGTCACCAGGACTTAGTTTTATTGTGAGTTTTATAATGAAACTTCTGTTTATATCTTTATTGAGTAATTCTGGCTCCTGGTTACGGAGCAGCTGCGTTCCTGTTTGTGCTCTTTATTATCGCAGGCTTTGATTGGCAGTCAGTACGGACCCCGCCCCCTGCCACGCCTCATACCCGAGACTGAGTTTCAGTTACTGCTCTCTAAACTTTCTCAAGACCAAGAAGGCTTGAATGTATTGAAGAAATGGTTCTTCAAAGATGATAATGTGGTTCCTCCTCAATATGTCCTTCAGCCAATCACCACACACTTTCCTTATTACAACAATACTGCACCTGAGGCTGGAGCACAGCACGACGCTGATGTTTTGTCTTGGAATCTTACTGAAGCTCGGTTACTGCAGCTGTTATGCAATGCGGCACTGCGAGCCCAGAAGGATGGAGACTTCAGCGCAGAGCAGAAGCACAAGTACTTCAAGTCAAGTGAGAGAATGTTTTGTCAGTTTGTAGCTCAAACACTCGTGATTTCTCCACTCGTGTACACTGAGTGATTTTGCTTTGCTTGATGTCCACACAGTGACAGAATGGGAGATGGAGCAGAGTTTTCTCTCGACTCCAGAGCAAAGCAAGACTTCTCCGATCATCTTTATCAGAGAACTTCCTCATTTGAAGAAAGGTGAAAGCCATAAGCATGCTAAGTTCTTGGATGTCACAGCTGATGGTCTATTAGACACTGAAGCACAGGAACTATTGAGCAATCTGAAACAGCGCATCTCCAGTGTGTTTTCAGATCTTCTCACCTTCGAGCTGAGTAAAAATGCTCTGGATGTGAACCGTAAGGAGCACAAGGAGTATCTGGAAAAATTCTGTGAGCAGATTGTATGTCGCATAAAGGACAGGATCACCAAGCAAAGTTCTCCACCAACAAGTCCAGAGTGGCTGTGGATTCAACAGGAGCTTTTTCATCATGCAAAGCTGAGTAAAGAGAAGTATGGCACTTTTAATGGAAGAGATGGTCTACTGGCAAAGATCTCAATCTCGATGTGGGAGTCGACAAACATACAGCACGCACCACTCGTAGTCTACGGACCTCCAGAAGTTGGTAAGACCTCTCTGCTGTGTAAACTGGCCCGAGAGATGCAGACTGTTCTAGATCCACAAGCCGTAGTTGTTCTCCGGATGCTTGGAACATCTCCCAACAGCTCAGATGTAGACTCTGTCCTAAAGGGGATTTGTTTACAGGTTTGTGGAGCTATGGGACTGGCAAATCCCAGCCCACAGACTGCAAACACACACGAGAAACTGGTGAGGTTCTTCCATGCCTTGCTACAGAAAGTGTCTGAAAATGGAGAATCATTAGTTCTCATCCTGGACTCCTTGGACGACCTCTCACGGGCCAACAATGCTCATAAACTGCTCTGGATACCTAAAGAACTTCCTCCTAATGTACATTTGGTAGTGTCTGCACTACATGGAGGTACTCCTTTCAAAAGACTGAAAGCTCTAATTAGTGATGATCAGAGCTTCTACAGAGTAGAACCTCTGGATTGTGATCAAGAGCAGGACATCATTAATGCCTATCTGAATGCTGCTGGGAGAAGACTCACGTATGAGCAAAGAGATGCGATCACTGACAGCTTCCAGAAGAGTGGAAGCCTTTTGCATCTGAAGCTAATGGTGGACATGGCAAAGCAGTGGTCATCCTACACCTCTGTGTCTGAGCTTCACCTTGGCAGCTCGGTGCAGGAGACGATCTCATTGTTTCTCCAGACGCTGGAAAAAAAACATGGCGAGAAGCTCGTCTGCCACACGCTGGGTTACATCACCTTAGCAAGGTTAGTCATTAACAGAATTCGAGGCGAGTTGCGTCTTAGTTAAATCTTTAATAAAAAAAACCATGGCTGTGTTTTTACAGACGTGGATTATCGGAGGCAGAAGTACGTGATATCTTGTCTGTAGATAATGATGTCCTGGCTGAGGTCTACCAGAGCAGACTTCCTCCGAGCCCTACACTCATACGCTTTCCTCCTCTTCTTTGGTCACGTCTCAGACACGACCTCAAAGATCACCTGCTGGAGCGTCAGGAAAATGGCATTATAGTGTTAACATTCTCCCAAAGGTAAGCTGGTGGATTTATGATTATGACTTTATATGAATCTAATTCAACACTATTTAACTTAAAATAAGCATCAGCTTCTTCAGGCAGTTTACAGACATTGTGAAGGCAAAGTATCTGTCCGTGGAGCGGCGAGTTCAAATGCACAGCATTCTGAGTGAATACTTCTCAGGTCAGTGGAGCCAAGGCCAGCTCAAACCCATACTCCTGTCATCACTGAACACGCAGCTGAATGCTGACAGAAAGGTAATCATCAGTGCGCTAATGTAAAACACACCAATCAAAACTGCAGTTAACTGTTCAGCACTTTGTTTTCTTAAGGTCCCTCATCAGCCCCTATGGTTTACTGAAGGAGTCGCCAACCTCAGGAAGCTTCAGGAACTTCCGTATCATCTCCTACATTCTGGGAAATGGGAGGAACTGCGTCACTCACTGCTAGGTTCGACCTGGTGACTGCTCAGATCTACGTAACAAGTCGTTTCTAGAACTTCACCTGTTGCGTGTGTTGCAGGAAATTTGGACTGGTTGTACTGTAAGACCCTCAGCTGTGGTGTAACCAGTGTCATTCAGGACCTTTCACTTTGTGCTGACATCACTGACTGTCCTGAGGTCCAGCTGATCAGAGACTGCTTTCTCCTGCTGAAGCCTACTCTAGACTTCATTGATGGACACACAGGTGAGTGTTGACCTGGTTTGTAGTGAAGGTTTTGTTCACTTAGGTGGGATCCATCAGAACCGTTTTTTTTTTAAAGATTCTGTAGAATAATGTCCTTATACTACTGAGTTTTTTATGTCATGATGTTATGCCTTAGATGATCTTAAATAATAGATTATATACAGTATATATCTTCAGGAAACCTGAGCTCATGATGTGTAGTGCAATGTGTAGATCTGAACTGCACGTCTGAGTGCTCAGTGCTCGCAGAAGTGAAGTGATCTCTCAGTGCCTGCTCTATACTCCTCTATACTTCTCATTATTTTCTTCATGGACAGTCAGCAAGGTCAGGACAGCTTCCACCGCACTCGTTATGAATAATTTGATTAGGTTACTTGTACTAAAGGATTACAACACTGACCAACCAAAGTACAACAAGCAGTTCAGTACAGTCTCACAGTATCGTGTGGTATGGCATGTCAGTATCAGAGCCAGTAAACGTATTGTTTTGAGTCATCAGTCATTCAAGTGAGAACCTACAGAGATTTAGTACACTTACTAACCTCAACTTGATCTTTTTATTAAGACTCACCCCTTCTGGTCACTGAGATCATGGCCAGACTTCAGGCTCTGGCACCGGTGTACCCGTCACTGATTGGGCCCTTGTGCTCGCAGTGTGACCGCTGGTTTGCTTCCTGTGCCGACCCTGTGCTGGTGCCCAGGAGTAACTTCTTACCATCTCCTGGAGGGCCTCTGATAAACACCATCAGTGCTTCTGCAAAAGGTATGTTACAGATAAAATGTGTTTTGATTTTAATGCAGATGATTGAGATTTTATGAGCAGTACGAGGTGGAAAAAAAAAGTTTGGAGACTCGCTCTATTTACAAGAAAGAAGTTTATTTATCTACATCTCCACACTATCACTATCAAAATAGTCCCCTTGCACAGCAATACAGCGTTCTTCTGGAAGTCTTCTTTTTAAAGCGTGTCAAGCACCTTCTGCGAGTCGCGCCAGATCTATGGTAACAAAACGGAGACCTTCGAGCTGGATCTACGTGTGAGGAGCTCGGTGACAGGGTGCACACGTGCTCAGAACAGCTCCAGTTGCACAGCTCCCAATGCACACAGGACGATGTCTTATGGTACACTGACTTATGACAGTCGGCGCTCCCTGTGACTGTGTGTGCAGCCCTGTGCTGCCATCTGTTGGTGTGTTGTAAAACTAGTCTCGAAACTTTTTGAGATCATCTCGTATACAGACGCAGTTTACTTCAGTAAATCTAAAGTATATCACTGGTGTAAAGAATGAGCTTTATAATATCAATAACTAATTATTATTTATGATCATTACTCACACTGACTGCTGTGTTTTCTCTCTGGTCTATAAAGGCATTACTGCAGTAGATCTTTATTTGGAGAAAGGGTTACTCCTGGCAGGGTCAGTGGATGGAGAGTTGATGGCATGGGACCTAAAGTGTCTTGAGCTGCTTCATATTTTTGAGGGACACACAGGTTAGCTTACTCATGTTCACACTATTTATAGATAAATCGAGATATGACCTTACGTGGCATTTCTACATGTTCGGTGTGCAGGTGCAGTGCAGACGGTGAAGTTTATAAATAAAGGTGACCACTGCTTATCTACTGGACTCGATGGCTCTATTAGGAAATGGAATCTTCTCACGGGAAAACAGCTCTACTGCATTCCTGCTGTGGTCTCGCTACAACCCTGGCCTACTGAGCAGATCCTGGTGCTGGAGCCTAAAGCGATGGTCCTGTCCAACACAGGAGGACAAGTACAGCGTTGTTCTATAGAGCTTACAACTTTTATACAGAGAACCTCGGTTTATCTGATAGAACGTTAAACTTTTCTCAATTAAACACATCAAATCTTTAATCGCTGTTGTGTACAGGTCAAGTCATGGAGCTTGGACACTGGAGAGCTTCTTTATGAAGTTGATGTGAAAGGAGAATGTTCTCTACTCAGTACACTGGGGGAGGAAGTGGCAGTCATGTCCAGTGAAGGCCAAATCTGGATCTTTGATTCAGACACTGGACTTGAAACATCCTCCTATAAGCTCAGCTGTTCTCAGGGTTTCACAGTATGCAGTGTGCTTTCACTCCACCGACATGGAAAACTCCTCATCACATCTCAGGAGTGTTCACTCAACATGGTAACATTACAGATTAGAACCTTTTCTTACTCAGCAGTACTTTGGATTTAAATAGAAGTAAATGTAATTCAGACACTGACAGGAAATACAGTGATGGAACTCAAAAGCATAAACTCTGTACAATTCAGTGTAATTTTGTTTTGGCACAAATATAAATATATAAATATCTGTCTTCTGTCCTCACGTTCCCATCTCACACATCCCTCTTATAGTGTGTGTAAATAAAAACATTTCACCTCCAGGCAGGATGTGTATGACTTTAATCTGCATATAATTGAAAATATCAACTATTAAATGGAAATATGGCAGTAAAAACAGTTCATATCCCGTGTAAATGTTCATCTCTAGGTCTCTGCCAGTGGTTCGCTCTCTGAGGTTGACCTTCCAGCACCTGCTTCATTCATGTGCACCTCAGAAGATGAAAACGTCCTCTTTGCAGGTAATTTTCATTATTTTGTTAAACACTGTACCCTGATTTCCACTGAGAACATGCTGAGAACTGTTATTAACCATCATTCTTCTGTACAAAGGCTGTGAGAGAACACTGGCTGTGCTTCACCTAAATCCAGACTCTGTCCACAAATCCCAGGAGCTCCAGCATGAAGCCACGGTTTTATCTGCAGTTTCTTACAGCCAAGGAAGCAAAGTCCTTACTGGATGTCAGGATCAAATCATACGGGTCAGTTTTACTCAGATGACGAAGATGGATTGTGGTGTTTATTTATCTGTATTTTAATGTTTTGACTAAGCGACTTAATGCTTTATTAAAGAACGCTGCACTCTAACATTCATCTGAGAAGATCTGATCAGATGTGAACGCTTGTTGATGTGAATTGAAGGTTTGGGGTTTAGTCACTGGACACCTCCTCGACTCCTTCAGTGGTATGGGATCTCCTGTTACCTCTGTCTCCATGTGCAACACTACGATCATCTCAGCCTCAACCAGGTCTGGTCACCTCAAACTGTGGCAGCTCGACTACAATCCTAAACACAAGAACCAGGCCTGTGTTCCTGCTAACTGCCCCAGGGTGGTGATCTCCAGAGACGGCAACACGGTACATTTCATCAGAGAAGAGGACCGAGCCAAGGTGTTCTCATGGAACTGCTCTGAAGGTGAACCACACTGATATTATTATATTAATAATTATAAAATGAACATTTCTGCGGTGTAAAACTTCTCACAGTGTGTCTCATCACTGCAGAGAGAAAGATCTACAGAAATATACCGAATAGTGCAAAATTCTTTTCTTCAGTTTTTATTAACTCTTACACATGCACATTATATCTGAAGAAGAAGAATTATTGGTGGATAAAACGAAGAGAAATGGAAATCTGTGCAGCTTTGGGCTAATTACTATTACACCATGTTAGCGCCTTCTAATACACCAGCTAAGCTAATTCATGCTAATTTAGCAAGTACATTATTCTGATAACTTAATGAAAACAGTGTTTTTGAATGTTCAGATTCATATTCAGCACACTGAGTGGGGAAATCAAATCATTTAACATTTGACTTGTTGTTTTCATGGCAGTAGCTCTCTCGCTAGCAGGCTAGTCACCGTGAGGGTCAAAACTACTAGCAACAAAATCTACATTTTAATTTCTAGCAGATTCACTTGACATTTATTACTCAGGGACTGGAGCTGTGAATAAACTTTAAAGTCTTTGGATGTTTTGATGTAACAGTGAGCAGAAGTGGACTTTTTTAACTGCCCTCATCTTTTTGTGATGTCACTTCATAAAAATCAAATGAAGACTAGTTTTTAGTCCTCAGGCATGTGGAAAGAAACCCTACAATTAAATTCAACAGACAAACTAATTAAATCCAATTAATTAGCACTTATTCCTCACCTGTGTCAATTTCTCCTCCACTTTTGTGCTGATTCTCAGCCCTGGAGTGATTTGAACGTCTGTTAAAAAAAACAATGTCTCCCCCTGGTGGTTTGGGGGTCTTATAGGCAAACGTAAGCAGAAATGGCCCTCATCATGACACATACTCATTTCTGTGTCTGTTTGTTTTTGCTTTTTAAGAACACACACATGTCGAACTGACACAACTTACCTGCTCCTCAGGTATGTCCTCCGATACAATGGACGTGTGCTCAGAGGTGTGTTGTATGGAACTGGCACAACAGAAGCAGCTTCTCTTCTGTGGCCTCTGCACTGGTACTGTACTCATCTACCCTCTAGCCTTCCCCCAAGAGACCCTGTGTCTTCCTCCTCCGGAGAGCCTGCCCACCGTACGCAGCATGGCCATCAGTCCCAGGGAAGATAAGATTGCTGTGGCCTACGAGGAAACCGTGAGCTTGTTCGAAATTACAGCAAGAGACAGCTTCCCCTGCGTGGAGGGCCCGATCCATAACTATTCGCTCTCCCTGCTTCACTCGTCAGTATCGGCCATGGCTCTGCTGCCCGACTGTAGACTCCTGTACGGCACTTTCGGAGGGGAGGTGGCGATCTATGACTTCAAGAGTGCCACAGCCATGGAGGTGGATCATCACGGAGCTGCTATCACCTGCATTGCACTGAGTAACTGGGATAAACACGCGCTGGTGGGATCTGAGGACTGCGTCCAGAAGCTCTGGAATTTGAGTCCTGTGCTTCTGGACCATACTATGGAGTATAAGGTGGTAAAGCGATTCCTAATCACGATACCTGCTTTAAGAATACTGCAGATCATTTACACGTTATATATGATGAACTGAGGGTTTTGCGTGTCTGTATCATTATACAGGGTTTCTACTTTGAAGGCATTCTGTGTGCGGCGTTCTCTGTAAACGATAAGTACGTGTTCACCGGCTCTCGAGACAAAACCGTTAAAGTCTGGGACGTGGCTACAGGTCAGTAATGTTGTGGTTTAGGGAAAGATTGATGAGTAAAGTCAGTTGTTAACAGTGTGAATGGGGCAATGACTTAAATCTAATTAGAAATATTATCATTATAATTTAAGTGCTGCTAATTAAGTACTAAGTACTGCAATTTATAATTTACAAGTGAATTACTGTAATTACTTTAAATATGCAATGTTTATAGGATGTACTATAAATACTTGTGCATATTAATGATTGTATAAACTGAAATATAATCCACTCCTGCTGGAGATTAAGGCTCGCTGTTTAAGGACAACTTTTTGCTGAGATTCGAACAAAAACCTGAAGTGTTTCTGAAGGGAACGAAAAAACAAATCATCTAATTTGCAGCACAGAGAATTTTTCCTCTTTTCACATTAAATGTCCCATCATGCATTGTGTTTCTTTTTCCTGCTATTTAATGATAAAGATTCAATAAAAAAGCACTTGAAAGGAGTCTGTACAGATTATATGACGTATACAGGATTGTTATATGGGTTTTTAGAGTATTGTTGCTGCTTTTATAACTAAATGATTAATAAAGTCATCTAAAGGAAGTTTGTTCCTGCTGTATGGTTTGTTACAGCGTACATGTGCATCATTTTATTTATAATATCTCCTTCATTTTCTAGGATCCCTTTTATACATCCAGTACGTTTATGCTGCAGTTATCAAGATTACACCCTACAAGGATGGGTTTGTAGCCATTTCACAGCACGGCGCTTACATCAAGGAGGGCTTCCACTGTCCAAACGCACCGACTCCGGACTACAACCCTCTCCGCAACTTCAGAGCTCACTATCGCGTTACTTCACGTGAGAAGAGTCTCGACGCTCCTCATTCTGTCATTACAGGATTACACAGTTACAATCCGGCTCAGTTTAACTTCATGGGCGTTCTCAAGACCAAACAGTCCAGCACGTGTGTCCTTCTGTGAGAAAGCAGCATTTATACGTTTGGCCATTAGTTAATTTTTTGCTGTCTTTCATTTCTATAGATATTACAGGCATATTATAAACAATAACCTGAGTATTAACATAGAGTTTTATTGATAACGTTTAAAAGCAGGATATCATCTGTGATCTTTTTCTTTTTACAAAATGAACATGAACATACATTTTAACACTACAATATGAACACTGTGTTTCAATATAAAAATCTACAATCAGGGTCTCGTTTAAACACACAGTTAATCACAGCATCTACTGCTCATCACATCTACAGACTCAGATCACAAGGTTCACATGAGAAAATATTCATATAAATGTGCTTTTCAGACATACTGTGTGTGTGTGTGTGTGTGTGTGTGTGTGTGTGTGTGTGTGTGTATATATATACAGATATTTCAGAATGGATTTGAGTGTAAAATAAATCACCTCTTTTTTGTTTTTTTACTTGCTTTTTTCTTCTCCTTTTCCTGGATTTGGTGGAGCTGAACAGCTGCTAATGAGATCATGCATATCTAAAAAAAAAAAAAAATCCAGATGCAGTGTAAATAAACAACCAATATTATCCTAATGTACCTGCAGTAGTGTATCACCTGTGTAACTCTCAAACCTTTTCAGAAAATCAGGGTTTTGTGCTGATGATATTTAATAATGTTCATATATAATCACATGTTTTAACAATCAGACTTTCTGTTGTGATGTTTGTTCTTAAAATCAACATCTTACTTTCTGTGTTTATGAATTATTTACTGATCTGAATAAAAATCTAAACCACCTCCAGCTATTAGAATGTCTGATACCTGGTTTTCTGTACATCTGTAAAGTGTAGAATCTGCTGCTGTTGTGAAAACACACAAGTCACTACAGGATTTCTCACTGTGACTGCACTGCCGTAAGGCATCCTATAATAATGTTTCAGTGTTCCTGATGACGGGAATGCACCTGAGTCAGATTCATAGCATTTCCACAGAAATATACACAATAAGAAGACGTCTCACCTCGAGGCACAGTAGACTGATACTGATTCCTCCAACCAGCAGCAGGTTCTGTTTCCCCCATAGCACGATCTTATTCAGGCAGCCGTGGATATAAATGCGCTCTTTGATCAAAGATTCTTCAATCCCCTGAGTTTTGTAGCCACACATGGTATTGAAGACGGTCTAGAAAGAAAACCGAACAACGTCTCCGAGTCACACAAGAATAAAACCGTCTGACATTGGAATGTATGAAGGTCTTCTTGTCTGCGATGTACTGAAGAAGACTTCAACATGATTTACATTTAAATAATTTATATCTGAGGCATTAAATAGATTATTAGATTAGATTCGATTTTGAGATGGTTTGGACATGTGCAGAGGAGAGACATGGGGTATATCAGTAGGAGAATGCTGAGGATGGAGACACCAGGAAGGAGGAAAAGAGGAAGACCAAGGAGGAGGTTTATGGATGTGGTGAGGGAAGACATGCAGGTAGGTGGTTTTAAAGAGGCAGATGTAGAGGACAGGGGGTATGGAGACGGATAATCCGCTGTGGCGCCCCCTAATGGGAGCAGCCGAAAGAAGAAGAAGATTAGATCAGATTAGATTAGATTCAACTTTATTGTTATTGCACAAGTTACGGTACAAGGCAGTGAAATACAGTTGCATGTTGGACTTCGGATCAGCTGCAACTGCTGGGCCCTTGAGCAAGGCCCTTAAACCTCAGCTGCTCAGGTGTATGAATGAGATAATTGTTGCTCTGAATTGTTGCTTTTCATGCACAAGAGAAAATATATTCAAGTTCAGGAAAGTTTTTAATTTTTACAAATGTTTATAATTATTGTAATAAGAGCAGGTAAACACTCCTACACACTGATGCTCAGAGAAAAGGTGTGTTGTGTATCCGGTGCATTACCTCATTCTGCAGTCGCACACAGCAGGAGAACGGAACACCACAAGCTTCCAGACTGGGATTAATCACAGAGCAGTTAAAATACATGTTCTGAGACCAGTCTGAGTAATAATTCACTCCACAACACAGGAACTGCAGGAGCATGAACACACATTCACCAGATTACATTACATTTATGGTCAGAAAAGTAATCTACATCCTGCACATCATACTGATTACATTTACTGATTATTCTTGACCTTTTTCTGCACAAAGTCAATCACATTCTCTAAATCCATGTCCTCTCGATATAATACAATGGCTTTCTTCATCAGGAGTTCTGTTCTCCTTAAAACCTGACGAGAGACAAATAAAAAGGATCTGATGATTAAAGGATCATTTCAAATCAAGCGATTTATTAATAAAAGCCGTACCAGGTCTGAGAAGAGAAAGCCCAAAACTGCAGCAGCAATTTGCAGGAACAGGATGATCATCAAAATCCCTAAAAACTGGAAATATTGTAAAAATAAATACATGTCAAATATGCAGAATATGAAATTTGCACAAAAAAACACAAGCTTGTATAATAATTAAATAAATCAGTGCACATGATTCTGTTATATTCATTATTCGAAACTCAGGTCATAATAAACAACACATTGTGGTATTAGTTTACAGCGTGTAAGACGTTGCTAATGGATCAGGCATGTCACAGCTTCTCACCATTTTCAGCAGAACGACACTGTCTCTCAGCGCTCCAAAACATCCCAGGAACGTGATGAAGAACGTGAGGGAACCTACAGTGAGCAGCAGGAGAGCTGGATCTGTGGTCAGAGTGTCCACCACATCTGTAAAGCAGGGTGGTTTTCTGTTAGCTTCATTCCAATCACACAATGTCCAGGTTTCAGGTAGAAGAAAAAATTCAGTACCGTTTTCTTTGGCTACTTTTGCATAGATGCCCACAGAGATCATTACACCACTGGCCACCTTCAGAAAAAGATTTATTTCACTTACAGTGTCTTCTGTATTACAGTTTTTTACACCGTGAAAATCATAAAAATGACTTACCCAGAATACGTAGCAGCATACAAACAGAAAGTACTTAGTAGCTTTGCAAGTCGTCATTACTGATATTTCCTTTTATCTCCTGGTTTGTTGTACGAAAAACAAAAGGAGATCCGAGTGTGGCTCCTCTTCAGTTCCGTGTTCCTACACTACAGGCGTGTAACTGCTTGTTCCACATAACTGCCTGACTCCATGAATCCACCTGTAACCTGAGCTGCACTTCACTTTCATACACACCAATCAGCCATAACATTAAAACCACTGGCAGGTGAAGCAGTCGGCTTTGGAAGTTGATGTTGGAAGCAGAAAATTTGGCCAAGCTGAAGGATCTGAGTGACTTTAACGAGGACAGAGGTGTGGTTTCTAGCTGCATTTGAGTGACAGCAGGTCTTGTGTGGTTTGCAGGTATGCAGTGGTTAACATCTACTAGAAGTGCTCCAAAGAAGGAGAACCAACCAGTTTACCCTCAGGGGTCTTCTGGAGTCTGGGCCTTGACGTGTCAGAGCTGTTTAATGGCACTACACAATATATTCGGTGAAAATAAATAAAAATGAAAAATATCCTGAAGAAAAGCCTCTGGTGGTGGTGAATGCTGTTTGATTAGATGAGTTTGGATGATGTGCATGAGTTTAAAGGGATTACTGAAATGGAGGATGTTCCTAACCACTCTGGCAACCCTGCCGCAGCTCTGCAGTAAGAGGATTGAGAGGATGGAGGTCACGGCTTGTTCTGTCAGCAGAACTCTTCTTCATGACCTGCAGCTTATTTACATTAAACTCATGTACATCAACTTAAAGGAGAAAATATTACAGAAGGGTTTTGGGAGACTTTTACAGGACGCCATGTTTTCATTGTTTTCTAAACTGAAAGAGCGTGTGGATTCCTTCCTGAACCAGAAGAACTTTGTAACTGATTTCCTCAACAAAATTGAAGAGAAGACTGGAATCAAGAAGCGTTTACTTGTAACAGGTAAAAGAGAGAGAGAGAGAGAGAGAGAGAGAGAGAGAGAGAGAGAGAGAGAGAGAGAGAGAGAGAGAAAGGTGGAGTTCATTCTGTGGTTTAGTCACTCTGTATGATTGTAATGAGCAGAAAAGCATCTCAGGAAGCTCAGCACATCTAACACACACACACACACACACACACACACACACACACACAGGCAATTTAGAAACACAAGGTCCGTTACCTGATTTTATGACCGAACAGAAACTCTGGAGCTGCGAGGGAGCAACTAAACTCATCTTCATGTGTTGATGAAAATGCTTCATATTTTGTATTAAAATACTTTAGTGTTTTGTATTTGTGTAGATTTAAAACACTGTAAAATACTTTGTAAGAAGTTCTACATGATGACATCATAAAAATGAGGCCTCTGATTGGTTCCTACTCGGTATTTTGCTCAGACTTGTTGATCAGAACAGAAAATTGATGCATATGGAAGAAGGTGGTGAAGGTCAGAAACCTGCAGGCCGCCAGCTTTCAAATAGACGTCCAATAATTAATAAATAAATATTTAATTGCTGAATATTGTGTTATAATTGAAGTAGCTGTTTATTAGATCATCATTTTGCAGACCACCGTATGAACGACTGCTGACACATAATGATTAATGAGTTATAAACTAGTTGTTATGAATGCAGGTGCCTTCAGTCGTCTTCTTCTGAATGACTTGTTTGACTCAGTGTTTCTGAAGTACTGAACATCAAGTCACTAAATTAGAACACAATTATGAGTCTTTCACAAACTGTTCATCATTAAAATGCTGGTTACGTTAAAACCCTTCATGTGGGAGATCACTGGGACACGTGTGTGAAGATTTGATCTGTTAAGGTCATTGGTATTTTGATGTATCTTTCCCCAATCCTGAAAGTAAACACTTCAGTCATGTGCACTTTAATCTGCACTGCCCAGGAAATATAAAAACATGAATATTAAAGAAATAATGCTATATTTAATCTTTTAACAGGAGCTGCTTCTACAGCAGGACTGTATTTGATGGTCGGATATGGAGCCTCTCTGATCTGCAATTTGATTGGCTTTGTTTATCCTGCATACTACTCGTATGTGCTCATTCACACCTTCTACAGACTCAAACGATTCCTTATAGGGTTTTCATTGTAAAAGTAGTTGCTGCTTCATGATGCTTTGATTTGATTTCAGCATTAAAGCGATTGAGAGTCCAAATAAAGACGACGACACCCTGTGGCTCACCTACTGGGTGGTGTATGGATTCTTTGGTGTAGGAGAATTCTTCTTGGACATCTTCCTGTCCTGGGTTCCCTTCTACTATTTGTGCAAAGTAGGTGTATAATTCATGCACTGCTAAACACATTCATTCTATAATGAAAGTTTATCTAAACATATAAATTAATGTGGAGTGTTGTTGTGGTCAGTGCCTGTTCTTGTTATGGTGCATGGCTCCGGTACCCTGGAACGGCTCTCGGCTGTTGTATACGCGTTTGGTGCGACCACTTTTCCTCAGACACGAGTCCAGTGTGGACAGCATGGTCTGCGATCTGAGCGGGACGGCCATATCAGCTGCAGAAACTGTAACGAGAGAAGGTATGGAGAGGATTTTTACTCTAAGCTTATAAAATGGCATGATATAAAATATTATATTTTATTGAGTCAGCTGAAGGCTTTAGATGAGTGCAGATACACACATTCACTGAAACATAAGGTTAAGACCATCAAATCAGTTTTTGCAATATGCTATGGACAGACATGGACTTTTTCTTATTTTTCTACTGAGATCATAAAGTTCCTCACAAGGCAAGTGTTGATTGTGTGAATATGAACACCCACAATATAGTAATATATTATAACCACAATAACCCTGCATTTGATTTCCCCTCTGTTCTCTCCTATGCCATGCTTTTATCAGTTCTTCAGACTCTGGTGAGAAACAGGACTATTCACCCAGCGGAGCCAGAGGCCAAACAGCTCCCAGGTCCATCTGTATGTACACAACTCCATACTCCAATACCATATTATTATCTTCTCCTTATAAAAATCTAGTGTAATACTGCACCTGTTCCTTTCACAATTTCTTTTCTTTTCACGTTTCTTCTTTTCTCTCCATATTCATTCACACACCTGCACAGAATGAACCCAAAGTCGACTAAATGGTAAATGGAAGCATTTGATCTTTTTTCTCAGCTGGTTTTCAGCTCGCTAATTTATCTCACATCTCACATCTCTCTTCACAGTCTTCCACTTCCAGACTCTCAGAGGACAGAGCAAGGTCGCCTGGATGTCAGAAGACCTCATTATAATGAGAGGTTTATATGAAGTGTGAATATAACTAAAGGAAACAGAAGAGCAGTTGAGAACTGGGTGGAATAGATTTCAACCCTGCGGTTCTTGTTGTAGTTCATGTGTAATGTTCTGATTGTCATGATTTAGTCATTATGCAGCAGGTAGAATGTGGGTTTTGTTGTTTTATCAATTTGAAAACTTTTTTTAATAAAACTTCAATTAATTTGCTTTGTTTAATGTGGCAAAATGGGACACTTCCGCTTTGTTTATTTCTAGTGCTGACCAATCACAGCAAAGCACAGAACAACCACACACAGCTCTGACCAATCACAGCACATTGCAGAATAACCACACACAGCTCTGACCAATCACAGCCCAGTGCAGAATAACCACACACATCTCTGACCAATCACAGCACAGTGCAGAGTAACCACACACAGCTCTGACCAATCACAGCACAGTGCAGAATAACCACACACAGCTCTGACCAATCACAGCACAGTGCAGAATAACCACACACAGCTCTGACCAATCACAGCAAAGCACAGAACAACCACACACAGCTCTGACCAATCACAGCAAAGCACAGAACAACCACACACAGCTCTGACCAATCACAGCAAAGCACAGAACAACCACACACAGCTCTGACCAATCACAGCCCAGTGCAGAATAACCACACACAGCTCTGACCAATCATGGCACAGTGCAGAATAACCACACACAGCTTTGACCAATCACAGCACAGTGCAGAGTAACCACACACAGCTCTGACCAATCACAGCACAGTGCAGAATAACCACACACAGCTCTGACCAATCACAGCACAGTGCAGAATAACACACACAGCTCTGACCAATCACAGCACAGTGCAGAATAACACACAGCTCTGACCAATCACAGCCCAGTGCAGAATAACCACACACAGCTCTGACCAATCACAGCACAGTGCAGAATAACCACACACAGCTCTGACCAATCACAGCACAGTGCAGAATAACCACACACAGCTCTGACCAATCACAGCACAGTGCAGAATAACACACAGCTCTGACCAATCACAGCACAGTGCAGAATAACCACACACAGCTCTGACCAATCACAGCCCAGTGCAGAATAACCACACACAGCTCTGACCAATCACAGCACAGTACAGAATAACCACACACAGCTCTGACCAATCATGGCACAGTGCAGAATAACCACACACAGCTTTGACCAATCACAGCACAGTGCAGAATAACCACACACATCTCTGACCAATCACAGCACAGTGCAGAATAACCACACACAGCTTTGACCAATCACAGCACAGTGCAGAATAACCACACACATCTCTGACCAATCACAGCACAGTGCAGAATAACCACACACATCTCTGACCAATCACAGCACAGTGCAGAATAACCACACACAGCTTTGACCAATCGCAGCACAGTGCAGAATAACCACACACAGCTTTGACCAATCACGGCACAGTGCAGAATAACCACACAAAGCTCTGACCAATCACAGCACAGTGCAGAGTAACCACACAAAGCTCTGACCAATCACAGCACAGTGCAGAATAACCACACACATCTCTGACCAATCACAGCACAGTGCAGAATAACCACACACAGCTTTGACCAATCATGGCACAGTGCAGAATAACCACACACATCTCTGACCAATCACGGCACAGTGCAGAGTAACCACACAAAGCTCTGACCAATCACGCACAGTGCAGAATAACCACACATCTCTGACCAATCACAGCACAGTGCAGAGTAACCACACAAAGCTCTGACCAATCACAGCACAGTGCAGAGTAACCACACACAGCTCTGACCAATCACAGCACAGTGCAGAATAACCACACACATCTCTAACCAATCACAGCACAGTGCAGAGTAACCACACACATCTCTGACCAATCACAGCACAGTGCAGAATAACCACACACATCTCAATTCAATTCAATTCATTTTTATTTGTATAGCGCTTTTAACAATGAACATTGTCTCAAAGCAGCTTTACACAGATAATGTGGTGATTAAACATAAATATGTTCTTTGTAAGTATGTTTGTCCCTGATGAGCAACTGTGGCAAGGAAAAACTCCCCGAGATGGCATAAGGAAGAAACCTTGAGAGGAACCAGACTCAAGAGGGAACCCATCCTCATCTGGGTTGCACCAAATGTCCATTTGAAGCAGATATACAATGTTGTGGGGTACAGTGATGATGATCAGAAGCAAACTGCACTCCCGAGTCAGTGCAGCAGACCGCCGACACCAACTACAGTCCAATCCGTCCTCAAAGCACCGTTCTACTCCGGAATTAAGAGACCGTCCCGAGCTGCACAGAAGTGTGAAGATCCAAGGAGGGAGAGGGGCAGGAACACTGGTCACTGGAGCCTCAGGAGCATGTTTAACTCGACCGAAAGAGAGAGAGAGAGAGAGAGAGAGAGAGAGAGAGAGAGAGAGAGAGAGAGAGAGAGAGGGTGACGGGAAGAGAAGGATATGGATTATTAAGTGTAACTATTGGTGTATGAAAGTTAATGTCACTGTGCAGTTTGGACTCCGCAAGACTCGCTATGGCAGCATAACTAAAAGGGAGAACCAGAAGGTAACACAGACATGAGGGATCTCTGGGATAAGAGACGACCCACCACACCACCGTCAACAAACCTGAGTGAACGTGTGAATGTGAGGGGACGACAGCATACAAATATACCAGTTCACCAAACACTCTATATCCATGTTCCCTCCAGATCTGTGCCTTTACCTAAGAGAAATCTACTGATAAAAGGCTTGACTAAATAAATACGTTTTCAACCTCGACTTGAACACTGAGACTGTGTCTGAGTCCCGAACACTGATTGGAAGGCTGTTCCATAACTGTGGGGCTTTATAAGAGAAAGATCTGCCCCCTGCTGTAGTCTTCATTATTTGAGGAACCAACAGATAGCCAGCACCTTTTGATCTAAGTAGGCGTGGAGGATCATACTGGTACAGAAGTTCACTCAGATACTGCGGTGCGAGACCATTGAGTGCTTTATACGTCAGTAGTAATATTTTATAGTCAATGCGAGATTTGATTGGGAGCCAGTGTAGACTGATTAAAACAGGGGTGATGTGGTCATATTTCCTAGATCTAGTGAGGACCCTTGCTGCTGCATTCTGGACTAACTGAAGCTTATTGATGCACTTACCGCACACCCAGACAGTAAAGCGTTACAGTAGTCTAATCTAGAAGTAACAAAAGCATGAACCAGTTTTTCTGCATCCTGTAACGACATCATATTTCTAATCTTAGCAATATTTCTAAGGTGAAAGAAGGCGATTCTGGTGATATTATTCACGTGAGACTCAAAGGAAAGACTCGGGTCAATAATCACACCAAGGTCTTTGACAGCCGTACATGCTGAAACAGAAACACCATCCAGAGATGCTACGTAATCGGAAAGTTTACTTCTAGCTGCATGTGGTCCTAGTAAAAGTACTTCCGTCTTATCTGAGTTGAGCAGAAGAAAGTTATTAAGCATCCACTGTCTAATGTCCTTTACACACTTCTCAACATTGTTAAGCTGATCTCTCATCTGGCTTTGCTGAAATATACAGCTGTGTGTCATCAGCATAGCAATGGAAGCGAATCCCATGTTTATGAATAATTTCACCAAGAGGCAGCATATATAAAGAGAAAAGCAGTGGGCCTAAGACAGATCCTTGAGGAACACCAAACTTTACCTCATAGAGCGTGGAGAACTCACCATTTACATCCACAAACTGATAGCGATCAGTCAAATAAGACCTGAGCCAAGAGAGAGCTGTTCCTTTATTCCTACAACATTCTCAAGTCTAGCAAGCAGTATAGTGTGATCAATGGTGTCAAAAGCTGCACTAAGGTCGAGCAAAACAAGTAAGGAGACAAAACCCTGATCAGAGGCCAATAACAGGTCATTTACCACCTTAACTAGCGCCGTCTCTGTGCTATGATGAGGCCGAAATCCTGACTGATACATTTCAAAATGTTATTCATAAGCAGATGTGAGCATAACTGCTGTGCTACAACCTTTTCTAAAATTTTGGATATAAAGGGGAGATTTGATATCGGTCTGTAGTTGGACAACTGACATGGGTCAAGGTCAGGTTTCTTAATAAGGGGGTGGATAACTGCCAGTTTGAAGGATTTCGGTACATAACCAGTGCTAATGGAAGAGTTAATTATTTTTAAAACAGGTTTGATTACCTCTGGAGCTATCTGTTTAAAGAAACTAGTAGGCAAGGGATCGAGAATACAGGTTGATGATTTTGATGAGGAGATTAATGAAATTAAGTCACTCTCATGAATAGTAGTGAAGCTTTGTAATTGATTGTCTGCTATAATGACACTGCTGTCTACAGGGTTACTTGTAAAATAATTTGGATTTATATTAACCGCCTGGATTTCTTGCCTGATGTTTTCAATTTTATTATTAAAAAAGTTCATGAAATCATTACTACCTATTGATGGTGTGCATGTTAGCGCAGTGCTTTTATTCCTGTTAATTTTGCTACCGTGCTGAATAAAAATCTAGGATTATGCTTGTTATTTTCTATGAGGGTGGAGAAATATGCTGATCTGGCAGCACTAAGAGATTTTCTATAATTTAGGAGGCTCTCCTTCCATGCTATTTGAAATACTGTTAATTTTGTTTGACGCCATTTACGTTCTAGTTTTCGAGTGTTCTGTTTTAAGGTGCGCGTATGATCATTATACCACTGTGCTAATTTTTTCTCCCTGATCATTTTGGTCTTAAGGGAGCTACATCATCTAGAGTGTAACGTAACGTTGTTTCTAGATGTTCAGTGGCCCAGTCGAGCTCTGCGGGGTCTGACGGAGATCTATCTAATATCGTAATATCGGGAAGATAATTAATAAACGCTGCTGTAGCTGACGTGAAAGTACGCTTAACACGGTAACGTGGTGAGGTAGAAATGCGATGACTAAGGCAAATTTTAAACGAGATTAGATAATGGTCTGAAATAGCTTCAGACTGTGGAATTATGACTAAGTTTTTTATTTTTAATCCAAATGTTAACAACAAGTCGAGAGTGTGTCCACCACTATGAGTGGGTCCTATAACATTCTGATTAATTCCGACTGAATCTAGAATGGACACAACTGCTGCTCTTAAGGAGTCTTCCTGATTATCAAAATGAATATTAAAGTCTCCAACAATTAATGCTTTGTCTAAAGAAGTAGCTAGATTTGTAATGAAATCTGCAAATTCTATCAGAAAATCAGAGTAGGGCCCTGGGGTCTATAAATAATAATTAGTGGAATTAACTGACTTGACCTGCTTTCAGACACTGAATATTTTATGTTGGTGTAGAGAACTTCAAATGTTTTACATTTGTGTTTAGTCTTTTGTGTGACGTTTAGATTATTATTATAAATAGCTGCTACTCCGCCTCCTCTGCCATTTAGACGGGGTTGGTGTATGTAACTATACCCAGGAGGACTCGCCTCATTTAATGCTACATATTCATTCGATTTAATCCACGTTTCTGTCAAACACATTATATTAAACTCCTGGTCGGTAATAATTTCGTTTATAGTAAGCGCTTTTGGCGTGAGAGATCTAATATTCAACAATCCTATTTTTAGATCAGAGGTGCTGGCTGTGCGTTCAGTCCTATTTAATTTAATGTTAATCAGGTTACTTAAACAGACTTTCTGATAATTCCTATATTTTGGTTTTGCTCGGGGGACAGACACAGTCTCAATATGGTGGATCCTGAGTGACGACTCTGTGCAGCTAGCAGACGGTCGGTTTAGCCTGTCTGTCTGCTCCTGGCCTTGGCTCTAGACAGTCACTTGTTAACTAGTGCTGTTCTGAGACTATGACCTATACTACAAGAAATGAGAGCAGCACCTTCCCGGGTGGGATGGACACCGTCCCGCCCTAACAGGCCAGCCTTGCCCTCAAAAATGCTCCAATTATTAATGAAGCCCACATTGTTTTGGAGCACCACTCGGACATCCAGCAGTTCAGCGACCATAACCTGCTGTAGGCTACATCGCCACGCCGCATTGGGATGGGGCCAGAGCATACTACAGCATCGGACATTGCCTTCGCTAATTTACACACCTCTATAATGTTACTCTTAGTAACCTCTGACTGTCGGCGTATATCATTAGCTCCTGTGTGAAAAACTATCTTAGAGAACCTGTGCTTTCCTAAGAATCTAAGCTGACCTGCTATGTCCGGCCCTGGCTCCCGGTATACACATAACCTGTGCTGCTGGTGCCCCTAAAGGTCTAGCTAGTTTCACGTGCCTCAGAATGGAGTCTCCTAAAACCAGAGCTCTTTCAGGTTTCTCAGCGGTGCTTCACTGAGGAGAGCAAACCTGTTGGACACGCCAAGCGGAGAGGAATGGTGCTCCCGTGGGCGAGCCTTAGCGTTAGCTTTGGCTTTGCGAGTATGCCGCCGAGTCGTCACCCATTCGCCCCGCTGCGAGGGCTCTAATGCCGGAGTCGGGGGAATAGTACCTTCACCTAGGGCATCCAGACTTTCCCCTGCAGAACTTGGACTGCTCTCACACTCACTACTTCTCTCTAGACTCTGGATGCGCTCCTCTAATGCTAAGATCTTCTCCGTCAAAGAGCAAACTAGCTTACACTTCTCACAGATAAAATTATCGCTAACAACGGAGAAAGACTGACTAAACATGTCACACTTCACACACTGAGTGAACTGGATGTTCGCCATAATAGAGAAATTACGTACCTTAATGTGATTACTGTAGTGTTTGTTTGTAGTTCTGGTGAATATCCTTCACTCACTGCTTTCAAACCCTCAGACAGGGAAAAAAGCGCTCTTCCGACAGCAAAAATAGTCGAGACGGAGCCAACGGAAAGTGAAGGATGCAGGAAATCAAAGCGATATTTTGATATTTTAAAGCGAAAAAAGTGAGAAAAAACGAACTATAAAAAAAATTTTTAAAACGCCGAGCACAGTGCAGAATAACCACACACAGCTCTGACCAATCACAGCACAGTGCAGAATAAGCACACACAGCTTTGACCAATCGCAGCACAGTGCAGAATAACCACACACAGCTTTGACCAATCACGGCACAGTGCAGAATAACCACACACATCTCTGACCAATCACAGCACAGTGCAGAATAAGCACACACAGCTTTGACCAATCACAGCACAGTGCAGAATAACACACAGCTCTGACCAATCACAGCATAGTGCAGAATAACCACACACAGCTTTGACCAATCGCAGCACAGTGCAGAATAACCACACACAGCTTTGACCAATCACGGCACAGTGCAGAATAACCACACAAAGCTCTGACCAATCACAGCACAGTGCAGAGTAACCACACAAAGCTCTGACCAATCACAGCACAGTGCAGAATAACCACACACATCTCTGACCAATCACAGCACATTGCAGAATAACCACACACAGCTTTGACCAATCACGGCACAGTGCAGAATAACCACACACATCTCTGACCAATCACAGCACAGTGCAGAGTAACCACACAAAGCTCTGACCAATCACAGCACAGTGCAGAATAACCACACACATCTCTGACCAATCACAGCACAGTGCAGAGTAACCACACAAAGCTCTGACCAATCACAGCACAGTGCAGAGTAACCACACACAGCTCTGACCAATCACAGCACAGTGCAGAATAACCACACACATCTCTAACCAATCACAGCACAGTGCAGAGTAACCACACACATCTCTGACCAATCACAGCCCAGTGCAGAATAACCACACACAGCTCTGACCAATCACAGCACAGTACAGAATAACCACACACAGCTCTGACCAATCACAGCACAGTGCAGAATAACCACACACAGCTTTGACCAATCACAGCACAGTGCAGAATAACCACACACATCTCTGACCAATCACAGCACAGTGCAGAATAACCACACACAGCTCTGACCAATCATGGCACAGTGCAGAATAACCACACATCTCTGACCAATCACAGCACAGTGCAGAATAACACACAGCTCTGACCAATCACAGCACAGTGCAGAATAACCACACACAGCTTTGACCAATCACAGCACAGTGCAGAATAACCACACACAGCTTTGACCAATCGCAGCACAGTGCAGAATAACCACACACAGCTTTGACCAATCACGGCACAGTGCAGAATAACCACACACAGCTTTGACCAATCACAGCACAGTGCAGAATAACCACACACAGCTTTGACCAATCACGGCACAGTGCAGAATAACCACACACAGCTCTGACCAATCATGGCACAGTGCAGAATAACCACACACATCTCTGACCAATCACAGCACAGTGCAGAATAACCACACACAGCTCTGACCAATCACGGCACAGTGCAGAATAACCACACACAGCTTTGACCAATCGCAGCACAGTGCAGAATAACCACACACAGCTTTGACCAATCACGGCACAGTGCAGAATAACCACACACATCTCTGACCAATCACAGCACAGTGCAGAGTAACCACACAAAGCTCTGACCAATCACAGCACAGTGCAGAATAACCACACACAGCTCTGACCAATCACAGCACAGTGCAGAATAACCACACACACATCTCTGACCAATCACAGCACAGTGCAGAACACACAGCTCATTGGGTATGTCTATGGTGGAGAATGGTTTTGCTCCGAGCCACTAGATGGCGGAAATGCGCTCTTACCCACTCAGACAGCGCCCCAGAGGAAGTAGTGGTGTCGTCGCATGGTGGTGACGCGGCAGGTGTTTATAATCAGGTTTTATCGGTAAAAGAGAGGTTCTGAATGGTTCTGAATGATCCGGTAACGGAGCTCCTGCAGAGTTAGCTGACGTCACTGCAGGAGCGTGACATGAACATGGGATCTAAAGGGAAGAAGAAGAAAATGGTCCTACCAGCTCGACCTGAGCCACCATCCGTGGAGCAGATAATCGAGGACATAAACCGAGCCGAACCCTGCGATCCGGTCTTCAGGTTTCTACAGATCCCTAATGAAGGTGATGTCATCTTACAGTTTAGTTCTCCTGATCCCTCACCCTGGAGAACCCCATGTCCTGTTCACGTTAGAACTCATTCAGAAGGGGCAGAACAGGACAAGGTTCTCCAGGACCAGGACCAGAGAACATGTTTTGTAGGATGCAGCACAGACATGTTTTGTCAGATGAATGAATCTGCTGCTTGTTCTGGTAAAGTTTAGAAGGTTTTGCTGATGTATTTATTTAGTATTAAATGTGTGAAAGACTTTGACTGAGTGATGTGTGTGTGTGTGTGTGTGTGTGTGTGTGTGTGATTGCAGGATCGATCAGCAGCGATGTGGAGGTCCGTTACACGCAGAGCCGACGCTACCTGGACCTGAACGAGAAGCTGCAGGAGGCTCTTGCAGACCTGACGTGCAGGAGAGACGAGCTCAGGGTGGTGGGAGAGACTTTAGAGGGAAGTGTTGCAGCAGTGAAGAGCAGAGCACTCTGAGTGATCTCCATCTCCTCCTGAGAACTTCTTACTCCTCATATTAATGTACCGCATGAAATCTCTCACATGGAGACTGAATGGACTTTCTGTGTTTCCTGAATAAACACAATGACGTCATGCGTCATTTAAAGACTCTGTGAAGTCGTTCATGAATCAAACACGTTATATTTCAGTAACTGCACCAGAACAGAGGCAGAGCTGAAAAATAAACATGTTCAGTGTGGTGACGTCATGGTTTTATTACAGGTGACTGGTGTGTAGGAAAACACATTTGAACAGTTGTTAAGTGTGAGGTGTGTGTCAGTGTAGTGTGAGGTGTGTGTCGGCGTAGTGTGTCGGTGTAGTGTGCGAGGTGTGTGTCGGTGTAGTGCGAGGTGTGTGTCGGTGGGGTGTGTCGGTGTAGTGCGAGGTGTGTGTCAGAGGTGGTGTGTGTCGGTGTGTGCCAGAGGTGTAGTGTGAGGTTTGTGTCAGTGTGGTGCGAGGTGTGTGTTGGGGTGTGTGTTGGTGGTGTAGTTGGTGGTGTGTGTCTGTGGTTTGTGTCGGTGTGTGTCAGTGGTGTGGTGCGAGGTGTGTGTCGGTGTGGTGCGAGGTGTGTGTCGGGGTGTGTGTCGGTGGTGTAGTGAGGGGTGTGTCGGTGTGATGTGGTGTGGTGCGAGGTGTGTGTCGGTGGTGTAGTGAGGGTGTGTGTCGGTGGTGTAGTGAGGGGTGTGTCGGTGGTGTAGTGTGGGGTGTGTGTCGGTGGGGTGCGAGGTGTGTGTGGTGTAGTGTGGTGTGTGTCGGTGTGGTGTGGTGCGAGGTGTGTCGGTGGTGTGTGTCGGTGTGTGTCGGTGGTGTAGTGAGGTGTGTCGGTGTGATGTGGTGTGGTGCGAGGTGTGTCGGTGTGGTGCGAGGTGTGTGTCGGGGTGTGTGTCGGTGGTGTGTGTCGGTGTGATGTGGTGTGGTGCGAGGTGTGTGTCTGTGTGTGTCGACCGATTTCACTAAATGTAATAAAAAGTGAAATGTAGTGAATTTAAAATAAAAGTCTGCAAATGGAAATATTTCAGTAGATACACAAAAAAGCTCCTTCACTACAGTAACATTACAGTTACTTTACTGTTCACTGTGAAACAGAGAAACACACGAAGGAAATTCACCCAGAAGTTTAATGTGAACATTTATTATGGAAATTGACCATCACTGTAATACTGTTGGTCTCAAATACATTCAGAGTTCAGGGTTCGAGTGTGGGGCAGAGCAGGGAGATGGAAGATGGAGATTCTGCTATCATCAAGACCTTTCAGATCTCTAACGCATGAGGAATGACTGTATATTGTGCTGTAACACTTAAAACATCTGAACAGCTGGAGCGCGTGATCCACGTCGACGTTTATACGTGAAGAGAGAAGACGTGATGTACTGCTTAATTCTTTACATCCAGGTTCAGTGGATCAGCTCATCCTGTGCACTCATGACTGATCCGATCGGTCTGATTGATCAGCTTTCTGTTGTTCTGGGGTGATTTTAATAAACGCCTTTGGATTGAAAAGCAGTCAGATGATCAGAGAGGTTCTACACTGCTCTCTCTCAGGATTCCCTCAATGACATTTGATTGTGTTTGCTTTTGATGACATAAGCAGACCTGATCATACACAAACTGACATCACCAAAGCATCCAAAAAGCAGAAACACTGTACAACCACCATAGTGTTTTACACAGAATTCTGTTCAACAAGTAATAGAGATGTGTATATTTACCCCCCACACCCCCCGCTTTATGTTTATTCTCTGAGGATTGTTCACCATTAATAACATACATACATATGTGCACTAAGTGATTATAAAGCATGCATGCAGTAGTGCTGCAGGTTACGTTCTGCGTTAGAGAGTCTCTGCCTGCAGTTATATACAACAGCATCACTAAATTCCAACATGACATTATGCTCTGGTGCTGCTAAGTTGGGCTGATCTACCACAAAAGCTATTCTTCTGCACTGTTATAATAAAAGTGAAGGCTTTTGGAGTGATTGACAGTGTAAATAACGGCCTACGGAAAATAAGTGTTTACTTGTGATGTGTACATGTTCGTCTCTCGCACTGTAACAGTCTTTCAGGTTTTTTTCCTCTTATATCAGATGATTTGCATATTACTCTTCATGAACACAGAGACACAAAGTAGAGCATGTCTTCTGTGGGATGAAGATTTCCAACAGAACAAGAAATGGTTCATAAATGTAACTTTATAAAAAAATGGCTACAAATAAAAGGACGGCGTCATGTTCCATACGTAGCGTGAATCCATTTGATTCTACTGTTCATGCTCATTCGTCTACATCCAACTTTCAGTGAGAAAATTACAAAAGCAAAGTTCGAATACAATGTTTGTGAAAAGCAACACTCGAGGTATAAAGATCATGTTGCTCAATAAACCACCTGAGTTTTTATAGCATCAGGAACAAGTCATTCTCGCAACGATGACAGCGACGTGGCACTACGGTTCGAGTTTCTCTCCAGACTTCTCAACGATTGTTGGTGCTGGACTCTGTGTTTCTTGGGAGCAGTAGACCATCGGGCTGGGGATGTAGTTGAATGGAGTTACTCTGACGGCCTTGCTGGGAGCGTTCTGACGGAAGGGACCTATGACCCCGGTATGGCTCTCCATGGATTGGAAGGTTGAGGTGGAAGCTGTGCTGTAGTTTTTCAGGGATCCTTCAGCATCTCCATCTTGCAGGTTATTTCCAGAAGCCAGGCTGATTCTTCGGAGATAGGCCCTCTTAGTTACCTCTTCAGAAATCATCGAGCCTTTTTCGATTGTAGGTGATGTGCTTGAGTTGGTTTTATTGGTTGATAAATCCTCAGTTTGAACCGTCGCGTCACTCGTCTTGCGTGATATAAGTGTAATTGTTGGCAGTTTCCCTGGCATTGGTGGCGGCATGGGTTTGTGTCCTTCAGGTGAGGGCACCAGAGGGAGTGCAGTAGGTGGGAGAGTGCTCTTTAATATCTGGGGAACATCTTCATCACGGATTCTCCTCCAGGTGACTTTATTGTTATTATTCCGTGATCCAGCTCGATTCTGCCGCTGTTTTGTGTCCTTCTCACTTTTGGCCCTGATGCTGGAGTCTGAAGACGATGAGCGTAACGAAGAGCGGCTGGTTACACGACTTAATATATTTATGCTGGGGGAAGAAGAATACCTTTTGAATGTCTCCTCTTTTGTCTCCCTTAGAGGTGCCTCAGGTACAGTTCTCTGAGGAACCCTGCTAGGACTTTCTGAGCTTGTTCTCCTCGCTGGACGTTTCACTGTGAAGTTCCTGTCGCTGGAGTTTGCCCTTGGTAGAGCCATGTTCTGCTTGAGGATACCTTGTTCATGACCATCCCTTGGCCCTAGCGCTCCCTGCACCTTCCTTGGACCTTGCACTGCTGTCTTCAATTCTTGGCAGCGAGAAGAACATAGGAAAACAGCTGGGGCTCCTGGACATGATCTTCGAGGAGATACATGTTTGGATGTAGGAACAGATCGCGAGCAAGAAACGTTCTGTCTTGCTGATTCTTTAATAAAAGTAAGTTGTCTAAGGAACCCGTTGTGATCTGATTCACTACTGCATGAATGAACAGAGGTCATGCGAACCAAATCCAGTCGATTAGCAGGTGAAATTCGCTTCCCTGATAAATTACTATTTTGTCTACTGATGCTGGTAAGCTGGTTGGTTACTAAAGGTGAAATTGCTCTGGACGGTTTTGATGAGTTCTGCATGAATGGTATTCTGACAGGAGATTTCTGTGTCTTGCTGTCAGCAGATCTTGTGTTTTGATTGGACATGGAGATGCCTCTTTTCCCCTCTGGTGGACTGTCTGGATCCGAGGTCACCGTTTTCCGATTGGGTTTCACTGCTGGGGCAGAGGGTGGTACTTTTTTCTGAGGTTGCCTTGAGGGAGTTGAACTTTGAGATGATCCTGATGAGGAACTCTTTGGAATCCTGGCAGGAGGAGTTGAACTTCTTTTGGGTAATGATAACTGAGTAGAGTCACTGAGGTGCCCCAACCTATGAAGGCTTCTGGATCTGTGTTGAGCTAAAGCAGGATTTTTTGGGGCGTCAGTTTTAGGTGTCACCTTCTTCGTTGGGGGTGGTCGCTGTGAAAGCATTTTCTCTTTCTTGGGAGTGTATGTCACAGTTCTGCCTCTGAAAACTACAGGAAGGTTTGGTACTGGTTTACGTGGTGCAAAATCGAGTGGCTTATTAGCCTTTTTGTTTTCTTTGAAGAGCTTCTTCTTGTCATTGATGTCAGGCTTTGGTGTAAAGCTGGATCCAGATATAAATGAAAGAACAGAGTCTGATTCTGACGATGGTTCCTGGGACTTGGAAGCTTGTAACTTTGTGATTATTGTATTCGCACCCTCCTGTATTGCCCTCCATTCAACACTGTTGAGATCTGAATCTTTATCAGATGCCATTTCTTCACTGTCCAGATCATCTTCAGGATCCCACTGTTCACTTTCCTTCTGCGTAAGTTTCTGTTTTTGTTTAGCTTCTCCTTTCCTTTTTCTGGTAGCTTGCTTTTTCTTTTGCTTCGGCATAGCAGATGTTATACATTTTAACAGAAGATCATCTTCTGAATCCAGGCTGACAGAACTTGGTGAAGTGTTGTCTTCGTATTTATTTTGACCTTGCTGGGTTTTTGGGGTACACTGACTTGTGCTGGATATTACCTTGTATTTATTTCTCAACTTTGAATGCTGAGTTTTCCCTTGTTCCTCAAACATCTCCACATCACTCAGAGAGCTGAGAGAGGAGCTGAGAGAGTAACATGGAGGTGCTTCTTCCATAATTAGATTTTGCTTGATCCTGTTAAACCCATGCCTCTGGAAATTGTCCACACGACCTTTGGAATTAGCATAGTGAAGACCTGCGTTATTTTTGTTTCGATTATTGAACTGTTTTTGTCTATTTCTTGCCATCACTCCTTCACTGTTAGTCATATCATTATCGTGGAAGCAGTACCTGGCCTCCTCTGTTCCTGCTGGACCATGTGTGGACTGAAAAGTTGCATGTTCTTGTGCTTTGCTTCTAGTGAATGTTTTCTGACATTGGTACACCTCTTTATTTTGCTTTCTGATTGGAAGTGCGATGTGAGGGAGACTTTGTGACAGATTCTGTCCCTGCTTTTGTATTTGTCTGACTGGAGATTGACTCTGGACTCTTTGCTGATTCATCTTTGCTGCCATTTCCTTACTTTGTACAAGTAATCTTTGGGTAGGAGTCATGTGTCTGATGGTTTTGTTCGTTTGGTTTGTTATTATTTCAGACTGACATGCCGTTTTCGATGATTTATGGAAGCGAGAGAACAGACGAAGCTCTTCAATTCTTTTGGCCTCTGAATCAATAAGCTCCTGCGTCTCTTTCTTCCTGGAACGCCAATCTTGTGACCCTTTCACTTTCAGGGGGTATTGAAGAGTCTCATCACTTAAAGAAGTGGTGCTTGAGAAGTAAACCGGAGTACCTTCAGCGGAATCAGTGTATGAAGAATCATCACAATGACTATCTTTGGCAGACATTGCGACTTTCCGCCCGGGACACATCTGATTGTTATTGTTCTGGAGCACCATGTACACCGGTAACTGCACAGATCTTCGAGTTTGAGTGTTAAGCACTTGGTTTGAGAGTGTAGATATTAAAGTGGGTCTGACTTTCTTAAAGCGTGAGGGCATGGCTGAATTAATGCACTCTTTAAGAATTTCAATGTCATCATCTGAGTTGCCTTCACTGTACTGATCTTGGTCCACAGATGGTGGATAATCTGCAGGATTCCTCTTCCCAGAGTATTCAGGGTCTGTGTCTTGTTGATTTAACAAAGGAGTGAGTTTAAGTTCTACATCTTTTTGGACATAGTGCTCATGCAGAGGAAGGGCACTAAGGCTAGAAGCACAAGAGAAGTTCTCTAATGGTTTTTCAACAGTAAAGTAGATCATTGTATCGAGGTCTTGTGGCAAGTTAAATCTTTCCTTCAAGTCTGCAATTTCCATGAACTTATGCAAGCCATTTTCCCACTGACCTCCGAGATTTTGCTGCTCTGGTCCACTTGCTTCAGCACAGCATGGAGTCTTACTGCGACTTGGTGGCATGGTTTGACCTGGACTGTCTGGAAGATCACTTGGACTCACTGTTCCACTTATCATTTCGCTACACGGATCACTTTGTATCGAACTGGCGATCGACGGCGACTCAAAGCTTCCCAGTGAACTTACGGAGCTACAACGACTCATCACAAGCGGAGTCTCGTGAAGATAGTTATCAGAGGAACTGGATGGAGTCCTGTCCTCATGTACGACTGCTGATGCTTCCCTGAGAAATGTCTTTTCATGTCTCAATGGAATCTCAATAGGATCAGAAGTGCTGGAGGTGGGGCAAGTTTTCTGGTCAGTCATAAGCAGTTGACTATCACTGAGATCCTCTAGCGTTTCATCTTCCTCTTCTTCCTCTTCTTCTTCTTCTTCCTTATTAATTATTTCACTTTCTTCCACCTCAATTATTTCAAGAGATGAGTCACTCTCTAAATCATTTTCACTTTGTCCATCAAGGTCACCATCTCCAGAAGAAAGTGATGAAAGAGAGCTACAGCGTGAGAAGCAAATCGGTGTATTCTCCACTGAGTATTTCTGTGGTGTCTCTAATTGACCTATTGGGCTTCTTGAAGGACATATAGGAGAGAACTTGCTGATATTTTCTCCACTTGTTACAGTGGGGACCCAGGCTTGTTTTTTCATTGGTTGCGATGCCTGAACATTGACAGCCCCAAACAGGGTGTTCTGGGGCAACGAAACATGCTGATAGGAAGGGGAGAGCTTAATGGTAGGCATACTGGCATCAGAAGACACCCTGGTTGATACAGTTGCTGGTGTCGCTATGAGAGGTTCTTGGACTTTTTCTTCTTCTGTGCTGTGGTCAGGCAATTTTAAATCCTTTGCCATGTCAGAATCTCTCTCAGGAATCTCATTCTGACAAATTAATTTGGACAAAGTGGCACCACTGTTTAGCAGTTCCTTATGAGCCACATTCAGCTCAAGCTTATTCGGACGTCTTTGTTCTGCTAGCCTAATGGACCTTTGAATCTGACCATTACTACCGTAGCAGCCATCGCTGGTGCTTCCACTGTTAAGGCTGTCATTGGATAAACTCGAATTCACTGTTTTTAGCCGTAACAGTGGATGAGCTTTGCTGAGATGCTCTTTATGTGAGAATGAATTATCAGACAGTGGGCAGGGAGAACACAGCTTAGCTCGAGCTTCATGGAGATCATCAGGCCCATAATTCCAATCTGCATAATGGTCCTCAGAACTGAGACTAAAGCTATCCTCCGAGGATGTGTGCATGGTAATATCTTCCACCAGCTTATCAATTTTAGCCACAGTGTTGGTGATCTTTTTTGCTAATTTGTCAGCTGCCATGGTCACTTCATCATCAGGAGGTTGCATCTTTTTAACCTCTGTGTGAAATGGCTCCATATCCCTCTCAGGTTCTCCTTCCCTCCTGCGTGGCTGATTCTGAAGAAAGTTAGAGTTATTCAGAAACATTGAGAGCATGGAAAACGTTCCTGTTTCGATGCTGCTTGAAACATTCGGTGCTTCATCATCATCAAAACATCCCGAATCTGAAGCATAGTCCTTGGCCAGGCTTTCGATGTGTCGCAGGGGTTTTTTAATGCTCATATGTCTAGGGCTTTGCTTCTCCATTGAATCAAATGTTTCTGCCAGGTGCTTTGCATCGAGCTCTGCCTCCAGTGCTTTCTGTTTCCTCATATAGAGGGAGGGCATGCAGGAACCTGGAGATATAACAGCAGTGTCTTTATATTTGAGTGGGCGGTTGGTGAGGAGGTTCCTCAGAGCAGCAGCACTTCCCATAGCTATCATCTTGTGCTTGGAATGAATGAGATTACGTAGCATGCTAACAGCTCCTAGGTCCCACAGTAGCTCCTGGTCCTTTGGGCTACGAGCAGACAGATTCCACAGGGTTCCACATGCATTGCTCACAATCGTTAAACTGTGTGAACGCAGGTGCTGTAACAGAGTCTGCAGGCAGTTGTTATCCCTGAGGATTTGTCTGGTGAGCAGGAAAAGGCAGATATTAGTGGTGCAGTTGAAACATAAAAATCATTACCCCTACAAGAGTTCAGAGAGAGTTCTGAGAGAGTTCTGAGAGAGTTCAGAGTTGTACCTGTAATCATCCCGGGTGGCAATAAGACTGGAGACATTACGCAGGATTCCTCCACCACTTTCAATGATTGCCAGGGAGTTGGTCTGACACTGGTAGGTAAGGGTACTGACCAGAAACCCTAGCGCACCTTCAACGGAGCAAATCGCCATCTTGTTTTCAGTGCTATGTGCTGATAAATTCCATAAAGCACTTAAAACACTTTTTAATGTGGATTCCTGGAAAGAGAAACGAAGCAGAAGCTGTAATACAGAAGCGCTGTGCAAACTCACTAACTGTAACTGCTTTATTTTACCTTTGTAGCCTGAAGTGAGCAGGTCATTAGCGCTGAAACACTGCCTACATCACGGAGGGCTCTCTTACTGGTGATATCAGCACGCCATGAAAGGTTCCTCAGAATACTCGAGACCACCTACAGTGAACAAAATACAGCAATGCTCTTGAGTCCAAATTAATAAAACAACCTTCAAATAAAAAGTTAACTTAAAGTGGAGCACTTGGTTTACCTGGTGTAACTCCTCACTATCAGATGCCAGCTGAGCAACAATGGCCTGAAGACAGCTTTTCTTGGAACAAAGTGTGGCCTGAAATTCAATAAAACACACAATGTCAATATTAAACATCATAATACTATTTTGCTCTACACTGAATTTCTGTACTTCTTCTAATTGACCTTATTTACAACATCTCCATATGTGAGGTTGGTGAGTGCCATCCCAGCATATCTTCTCAGGGCCATATTCATCGGCTCGTTTTGCATCCCGTACAGTTCCTGCTCCAACTGCAGAAGCTCTGCAATAGCCTGAAGTCCACCTGAAACAGACAGACAGATTTATCATGAACATTTCTGCAGAGCTCAGCAGCTCTGTGTTTCAAAAACACAAATCCAACAACATGAGGGTTAAATATATAGTGATAAATGTATATTTATTTATAAACTGAAATGAATAAATATTGTAAGATGTTAAAATCTACATGATAAAATATTGTAGTTACCAAGTTCATTCATGGCCCTTCGATAGTCCTCCTCAAAGGAAAGCTTCATTATGGCACAAATTACCTGGCAAATCTGAGGTTCGAGGGGCTCTGGAATATCTGCGTACCCCAAATAAAGACATGCTTTGATCAGCACAACAGTTAGTAAACATCATGACTACATCTGGTTTGTTTTATAACCTGTACTCACCTGCTGTCTTTGTACCACTAGGAGACGCGGTTCCTACATGGTTCTCAATCCAATCCCAGCCATTCTCACAGTGTGAGCGTATCTGCTCCAGTACATGCAGAACCCTCATCTCACGCCGTGCTTGGCCCTCATCAGGCTGAGAGTACACAATGTTGTGTAGAGCAGCACTCGCCCGCGATCGAGCCTCTCGGCTGCAGCCTGTGGCGTCAGGAGTCTTTCCAGTACTTACATCATGCAGTATTTGAACAAGCAACGGGACACAGCCAGACTTGCGCATGGCAATGCAGCTTTCCTGTGAGCTGGACATGGCTAATAAGACACGTGACATCTCTTCTCGATCTCTAGAGGCTAGCATTGACAGCAGCCAGAACATCATCTCCACCTACAATGTGCAGAAAAGTATCTTCAGTGCTACAATGCTGTATTCTGCCTGATGGATCTGTAGAAATAAAACTGTTATAATAGATCTATATTTAGAACTAATACAGTATTATAGGTGTCATACTTTGTTCCCGGCTTCTCCGGGTGCCTCCATGGTGCTATTGCTTGCTCCATTTTCCACTTCAGGCCCCGATGCTTTGGGAAGGCTGTCGACATTCTGCAAGAAAGAACGAAACGTCACACATGCATTAGTTACAAGTAATTAATACCTGTGCAAATCCTGGTTTAATGTAGAAGATACAAAACACTAAAATACAAAATAAAACAATCCATTGAATTCTGCAGCTACAAAAGCTCTCAACTGTAAAATTTGCATTTGGCAACCAGGGCAAGTCTACCCTTACATCCTCAAGCCAATCACCATGGCAACCTTTCACGTGCATGGGATGGGGAGGCACGTGATCTTTTGAGGTCTATCCAGACTAATCTGCATTCTGCACTAAATATCCCGAATGGAAGCAGGTTTCTGGGTGATGTTGGTAAGGAAATGAAGTATGCATGCTATTAGGGAGTGATGAGAAGATGCTTTGTGTGATAGAGATATTTCTTAATAGAGTAATTAGTCTGTTTTTATATACAACTACATATTTATATTAAGGTGTATCAACAGTAATAATAAAGATATTTTTTAAACCAGATAATAGACTCTGAGATTTAATAGAAAAAGAATGCATTTCTAAATCAGTACTTTCATTAATGAATGTATGAATGAATTATTTCTGAACGGTTGATGGTTTTTCTGAGCTCTTTTTTGATTTTGTGTATGTGTAATATCCTGATCAGGGTCATGGTGGATTATGGGAACACAGGGCACCAAAACACACAAACTAACCCTGTATTTGTTTTGCTCTTTAACAGAAGATTCTGCATGTGTATGAAAGATTTCACTCCATTATAAAAATAGTGTTTTCAGTATAATTTACAGCCAGATGTTGAGTGATTATATGATACAGCTGCTGAGGTGTTCTATCTTACTTGATTCTCTGACTGGCCAACCTTCTCCTGTGGACAGCGTGAGCCCTGTGCCTCCTGTAACTCCATATCCAACTGCTCCAGACGAGTCACACGGATCTGCAGGAGTGTAAATACCTTTTATAAAGTATACTGAAACACTAAACATGTTTTATACATATTGTGATTTATATTAAGTTAATAAACAGTGATTTAATGGTAATGAGCTTCTTCAACTCGACTACATTTAAAAGACTAAAAATACAGAAGGACATTTAGCACTTTTAGACCTCATTGTCAATTACAGAAATATATCTTGAAATTTTACTCACCTGTGTCCTCTGGACCATTTCATCACTTGTCCCAAAACGTTCCTCCATGACTGAGCGCAGTTGCTGGACCTCAAATTCTAACTGCTGGCGAATGAGATCCATTTGTATGGAGAACTGAGACCAAGAAATATAATTGATGTTACAATATACGCACATCTGTACACACTGTATATCCATGCAATCTGTCTAACTATCATTTAATTTAATGCTGGAAAGTTTCATTTCATCAAAACACAGACTGAGATAAACATATCCATGGAATCTATGATGTAGAACATATCTGGAACTCTTACTGTGTCGATTCGAGGTAGTTCTGCCAGTCTCTGTGAAAGCTTCTGCAGCTGAGAATAATACAAACGCCGCTCTTTCTCCTCTTTCTCAATTTCATTCAGCAGCATGATCCTATTACAAAAAAAAACCAGTAAATAAATAAACAAACAGGTGTACAGGTGATTTCTTCCATATCAGAAAAAGGTGGATAAAATAGTTATTCTGGATCATCAACTGATTTGTCCTGAGACATGCAATGGGGAGTAAAACACACGTCTAATTACAGTGTAAATATGTAGATTGTGTCGCTCCAATATAAAAAAGAGAGAATGATAGTAAAATGATGAAGATACAGGACTTTATGAATAACTATACATCACACAATAACTACACAACACTGACTACACACTATAAGAGAAACGTGTGTATGCACATATACATTATTATCACTGGTGTATAAATGAAGATGTTTTCAGGAGGTTATTGTGTTTATTAAGTGTTACTGTGTCACCTCTCTTTGCGGAGCTCCTCCAGATGTTGGGCAGTGACCCGGCCCTCTCCTGCCACAGCTGGGTGAAGGTGTGTGGGGTGGATGGCTGTGCCCTCACCAGACACTGAGGAACACTGGCGAGATGAGGAGCACAATGAGCTCCGTGGTTTGCTCATGCTGGATGATGGTATTCTGTCCTCCCCGTCATTCACTTGGTTGCTGCTGGTCTCTGAGAATCCACGCAGGTTATGAGGCTGGTACTTGAGCTCATAATAGCTGGTCAGGTCCATATGCAGCTCTGTGAACAGATTTCAAACAAAAAAATAATTTTCTAATGAATCCTGTTATGGCTCTGGTTCTGTTCTGGATCTCTGTTCTAAAGTCATACTGTAAAAAGTGTAGTATATTGTTGTAATAATAAACACAATATCAATGTCAGAAACTGAATAAAGACATTATATAAGATGAACTTTTCTGCTACCTTTCAGCTGGTCATATACATCCGCTCTCCCTGACGAGGCCAGAGTGCAGGCTTCCTGGTCCAGCTTCCCTTGGAGATGCTTCAAAACCTCCTACAATGGCAAGAAAGATGCTCTGTTTTTAGCTACATCCATATAAAAAGCTCGGCTGTGGTCTAAGATTCTCTTCTGATCATCAAAAAAGGGAAAATAATGAAAATGCCATTGAACAGTGTACTTTCTTCTTTTGTAACCTCCGTGTGTGTGTGTGTGTGTGTGTGTGTGTGTGTGTGTGTGTGTGTGTGTGTGTGTGTGTGATATTCACTCTTCCTGCTTCATCTACAGACTGAATCAACTGACCTTCAGGATAAAAGCTTAGCAGGGATTATCCAGCTGTGCTCAGCATCTGGGCACGTGCCACAGAAAGAATCATGGGATTGGAAGCCAAAGCAAAATATCATGTACACCCATTAAAGTGGTATATTTTCATTTAAAGTTCATTATTAAAGGTTTACTAAATGACGTGTTAAAATAGAAGTAAATAAAGTATTAAAAAAATTCAAGTTTCAAGTTCAAGATCAAGTTTATTTCTATAGAACTTTTCCCATTGGACATTGTCTCAAAGCAGCTTTACAGAATGTGATAATTGTTCTATAATTATTACATTCTGTAAAGCTGCTGTGGTGAAGGAAATACTCCCTTAGATGTTATGAGGAAGAAACCTTGAAAGAAACCAGACTCAAAAGCAGAACCTCGTCCTCATCTGGGTGACACCAAAAGTGTGATTATAAATACTAAAAACAAAACATTAAACCAGAGAGAGAGAGAACATGAGCACCGAAATGAGTGTGTTTTAGAGGAAACAATCAAAATAAAAAATATGAATATTTAGGGTGAAGGGTTTAGGGGTAGAGATCAGGGGTAGGTGGAGGTGGAAGGACAGGGTGTAGGGTGTAGGGTGTAGGGTTTAGGGTGTAGGGTTTAGGTTGTAGGGTATAGGTTTTAGGGTGTAGGGTTTAGGGTGTAGGGTTTAGGGTGTAGGGTTTAGGTTGTAGGGTTTAGGTTGTAGGGTGTAGGGTTTAGGTTGTAGGGTTTAGGTTGTAGGGTTTAGGTTGTAGGGTGTAGGGTTTAGGTTGTAGGGTTTAGGGTGTAGGGTTTAGGTTGTAGGGTGTAGGGTTTAGGTTGTAGGGTGTAGGGTTTAGGTTGTAGGGTTTAGGTTGTAGGGTGTAGGGTGTAGGGTTTAGGTTGTAGGGTTTAGGGTGTAGGGCTTAGGTTGTAGGGTGTAGGGTTTAAGTCCCTAACCCGAGAATGTGTGTGTATGAGCCTGAGCAGTTATAAATTATGTTTTGTTGAACTTCCTCCTGGGTGAAGTGAGAATTGTGCTCAGTATTCTGAGGTTTCTGATGTTCTGTGCTTGAGATTGATTATTTATCTAGGGGACTTTGTGCACTTTGTGGTTGTAAGTCTGCATTTTATACGGAACTTCTCGTCATTTTGTCTTTAACATCCTGTGAACATGTGTTTTACACTCACTTTTAGTAAGATCTCAATACTGAGTGAACTGGAGCTCTGGGTTTGGAATCATAATGAGCCCTTTAGTTCTATTTTATTGCAGAGAATTTACGTCTCGCTGCTCAGCTCGTCTCAGCTCGTCTCGGCTCGGCTCAGACCGAGAGGCTGAATGGGATAAACAGGATCCACCTGATTAATGCTTTGGAGTCGACGGTTTAATGGATTTCTGAACACTGACTCAGGAGCGATTTACACACCGAGCGAAGCTGCTGTAATTCGTGTGTGATGCGACGTGATGTTTTTACTAAAACAGAACCAGGACACAGTTATTATACCATTCAGTGTGAACATGTTCAGAAACATCACATTCTGACTGGAGAGAAACAAAACCATTACCTGAACAGAGAAACAAAACTACAACGACAAGCATGGAGAGAAAAGCCTGAGGTGCACGTGAGTCTTTATATAATGGCTAATGAGCTGTGAATTGTTATTCAGGTGTGCAATCATGTGACATGGTTAGAGAGGAGCAGTGGCTGATGGGAAATGCAGTTCAAGTCCATAATTCTGATAATATAATATAATATAATAATGAAATCTAAACACACAAAGCACTTATAATTTAAATATGTAAAGTAAAGAGTCATTTGGAATGAATGATTAAACTGAAGCAGGGTCACTGAGTGATTTCTAAACACAGTATGATGGAGTAGGACATAATGGTATGTAAACTGGAAGCAGGACTCTTACTGGAATCCAGCAAAATCCCAAACCAATACCACAAGATAAGCAGGATGGTCTAAATGCTGTAAACACGCATCCTAATCTGTACAGTAGAGGAACATGTGGATGTGAGTTCTGAGTTAAAGCTTTTTCTGTGTTCAGGTTCTGAAAGCTGGTTGTGACCCATTAGTGTCTTCTGATATGTTTTAGAAAGTAGGTCACTGCTGAAGCAGACAGAGCTGATGGTGACCTTCTGCTTGTTACTAAGCTCTGAACGGGAAACATTTAGTGCTACAGAAATCTGTTCTTCCATCTTGCACTGTTGCAGAGGCTTTACAGTTGTACTTTTATATATTTTGGGGGTTTATATAAATATTATATCTGTATCTGTATCTGTGTATATATATTTACACCCTTATACAGAGTCAAGGAAAGTGATTTAAGACTGTGAATATACCTGGGGAAAACCCCAATAAATGATTGTTGATGCTCACCTTCATGTCAGAAGTCTCATTTTCCAGCTTGGACAAGTGGTGTGAGTTGTCCTCCAGCTCGCGGCGCAGGTGCGAGTTCTCCTTGCGGAGATCCTCCACCTGCCGCACCAGCTGGTCATACGAGGCCACTGAGTTGGACATAATCACAAAATGGAGTTCCTGTAACACATTTAAGGCTGGTGTTAACTACTAAAATAAACCATCACAAAAAACTCTCTGTTTGAGCTGAAAGGTTTGTTTTCCTCATGTTTTCACCGGATTCTATTCAGACATCAAACCACAGATACGTCCAAGATGATGATGATGATGATGATGATGATCATATTACAGCAGGTGATGATTTTATTCACAGCATATTTAAATAATGGGCCTATACTACTATTAAACTACTCACAGTTTCAAACAACAGTGCAGAGAGCTTTTCAGAAATCCAGATAATAACTGAGACCCCACAGCACCCTGAGAACCATGTGAGGAACCCATGCTCTTCTGACTGATGTCCCATACTGAGATTATAAATCATTATAATATGTAATAAATGTTTACTGTATGTAATATACTGTATATAACAAGATAGATAGATAGATAGATAGATAGATAGATGGATGGATAGATAGATAGATAGATGATAGATAGATAGATAGATAGATAGATAGATAGATAGATAGATAGATAGATAGATAGATAGATAGATAGATAGAACTTATACTATATATATTTGTTTCTATAACACATTACAGTACATTACATGAATGCTGTAAAAGTAATGTATTTCTCTACTCTACTGATGATCATTTCTCACCTCTCGATTATAAAGTCAGTGAGGGATTATTTTGATTATTTTTGATACTGAAATAAAGTTGAAACAGGATCAAATGTTTTTGTTCTTTAGTCTTTTCATCTCTGTAGTCGTAAAGCAGAGCCTGTGCACAAGATCACAGGACACTGATTAATACATTCCTCACATCCATTCCCTGTTTTTCTGTTTCTATTATTCTCTGTGTTATAGTAGCGCATGCTCTCTTCTCCATCAATCGGGCTTTGTTGTGGGGTGCGTGGGGGAGGTGAATCTTCAGCCTTATACATCGAGGAGATTTCTGTTAAGACTTAAATCATCCAGGGGAAGCGTCTACAACAATACAGCACCAGAGAGGATATAATACGAATCTGGTGTTCAGAGCACAGTCAACTTTCATATTTACTGCACTGTAGTGTGTCATGTGTGTAAATAAAACATTTCTACATTCTTATACTCTCATTTAAAATATTAAATCCTTTCATTCAGATTATGAAAATAGTACAATCTTTATATTCTGGCATGTTTTTTTTATCATAACTAGTGCTCTAGTGTTTCTCAGGATCTCACCTCCGCTTACCCGTCACCCAACATCACCCAGAACCGGACCTCTTTAAGGACAAGCTCATTATGTAAAGGCAATTCATGACTAGGAATCGATGAGCAGCTCAGACATGCTGATCAATACTACATTCCTGATGAAGTGAATGGAAAGCTGGAGGCTTTGTTTCCCATCACATGCTCTCACTTCATGTTCTAAACAGATTCCAGTAATTTGGACACAATCACCAGCTCACAGTGTGAAATAATCAGAGCAGAGCAGAGCAGAGCAGAGCAGATGAGATTCAACATGGTCATAAAGTCATAAAGTCCACCAAGGCGTTCGGTATTTCATGGCAAAGTTACACAGTAATGGAAAGATGAAATAAAAGCACACACGTGTGTGTGTGTGTGTGTGTGTGTGTGTGAGTGATTCATACAGCAGATTGATGAGGAAGTGACACATGGAACACTCTATAGGGATTTAAACACAGCTGCTTCCTTTTCTCTGATCAAAAAGACTGAATTTGTGACTGCCTGTGCCTTTCCTCATTCTGCATCTTAATTAGCTCTTGGCTGAATTTCTTTAATGCCACACCACCCAGAGTGGAACTGAGGCTTTCACTCGCGCCTTGCGCTTTCTTCTCTGCTGCTCTTCCGACTGCGCTTTATCTACGCCAGAGCTGGCGGAATATTCTATCCCAGGATCTTGTCCCTTAGGAGAAATAATTCAGATGAAGCCCGGTGCTGGTGAGCTGCCAATGAGGTGTTGCCATTCACAGCGTTTCCATAGCAACACCAAATCCTTGCTCTGATTTGCCAAAAAAAAGGCAGCTGATAGAGTTCTCCAGATTCTTGAGTGACGCCGATGAGGCGTTGTGTAAACTACATTTAGTAAAACAACATCTATTCCATTCTATAATTTCTATTATACACTTGCACGGATGTGAAATGACCAACAGTGAGAGCAGTTTATTTATTTATATTTTAATAAAAGTGGTCAAACAGAAATGCGTGCCGCAGTAATCGTGCGTTAATAAAAATGATATTTTTTGGTCTAGTATGTGGCATTAATGGGGTATAAAGAGCAATAAATGGAATAGAAAAACATTTAAACAATAGTAATCGTTATGGTTTAGAGTCAGCTGTGTTCAGACGGGGCTACAGAGGGTACAGGAGAGCATGCTATCATCATGTGTATTACACTTTATTCAGTGATTGAATCCTGACACAGAACAAGCATTTCTCACGTGCCAAAGCAGGAAACGTTTCTCACATGCCAAAGCAGGAATGAAATAATAAGTGAGCGGTGTGATGAAGTTAAAGGCTGAATTCCTGAAATCGGCTGTTTAACGAGGCCACAAGCAGCAGGAGGGAGAACAAAGAAGATGGAGTGGAGGATGATCCCTCTATCGCCCCCTCCCTTCCTCTCTCCCTCCATCCCTCCTTTTTACTCCGAGACCGTCTGGTTACCAAGGAAACAGCTCCTATGATGGGCGACGGCAAGCCTGAGCATTTCTATTCAAACAGCTTTAACACCAACAGCAGCACTCGCACGAGAAAAGTCTCGAAGTTAAAGCAATAATTATTTTCGATTCTGCTCAGTACTGTGAATAATAATTAACTAATAAAATATTTGTATATCATTTTTTTGGCATATTTTATATGATTTTGGCTGATCTTAAAGAAATCCACTATAATCATATAAATAAATAAATAAATAAATCTTTACCATGTGTTTTGTTGCTCTTTATTTGAGCACATCACTTCCACAAATCTGTCCTTATTGCTCCAGTATTTAAAATAATGCGTCATAAATATATTTAAAAATAAAAGGAAAATAAAAGGACACTACCTCTGGCTTGGGCGAGATCAGACACTGACTGTCAGACTGTGAATCAGTGAACACAGCACTGTGAGACTGTGAGGATTCTCTGGATGGAATGTTTCTGTCTCTGATATGAACCTTTATGGTATAAGATTTGCTTGTCGAGAGGTGACTAGAGACTGTATTTTCTTCTGAAGTTTGGTGATGGTCATTTAATTATTCAGTGATGCAAGATCCACAGCTATGAGTCATCAAAACTTTATTTCCACTGCATGTGGACAAATGAAACACAACGGTTTGCTCATTAAATATACAGGACTGTGTACGTAATCATTACCAGTTCTGAAAAAAACATATATAAAGAGTTTAGCTTTAACTCTAAAACCTTGAGCTGGAAGTCTGGCTTTACATTAAGGTCTATTGTGTAGGGGTTTCTGAATATTAAGGAGACAGTGAGATGTGGTTTCTTAGAAACAGAGGAGGAAAGGGGCAGATTGGAATTACACTAGAAACAACTCATTATATTATACTTATTATATTATCAACAGCATTATATTTCCCTTAAAATACATTTATAAACTCTATTCCCAAATATATTCCTCTTCTGAACCTCAACTCTGATTTAAAACATTAAAAACATTAAAGAAATCCGAGAAATCCGAGTTAGCATTAGAAATCCGAGTCAGCATTAGAAATCCGAGTCAGCATTAGAAATCCGAGTCAGCATTAGAAATCCGAGTCATTATTAGAAATCCGAGTCAGCATTAAGTAGTATGTAAAAAATCATGAGTTAAATTCTCTTTACTTTAAACCCCCCAGATTATAATCAACAATTAAAAAACAAACCGATCATATAGCTGCACTTTTCCCAGTAGCACACGTTTGAATGAAACACACACAAAATCGATGAAACTCATTTGAGCGATTTTCTTCCCACAAATAGGAAAATGAGTTCAATAGCTGATGTTCAGGGAATGAAAATATAAAAATGTGTTCAAACAATCAAATGGGAAATCAGGAGTGTTTTTTGTTGTCCTTGATGTTAGTAATAAAGCACAATAATAAAACAGCAGCTCTCAGTTAAAAAATATTGTGTGAATGATATTAGAAATGTCGAATTCATCAATAAAACACAAGAAATATTCACGTTTCCATTAATAAATGAAGAATGTAATAAAATGTAAATAATTCGATTAAAAAAATTCAATTTACATTTATAAGCAAAAGAAACTGCATTCCTTTGGAGAGACACTAAACAGTGTTTTAGCTCCACTCCTCTGGGAAGACTTTCCACTAGATTTCAGGGTGTGATTCTGTGGATTAGAGATCATCCAGAAGAGCATGTGTGAGATCAGACGCTAATGTCGAGGTGGTTTGGGGTTCAGTCATTGTTCCAGTTTATCCTAAATGTGTTCAGTGAATTTGAGGTCAGGGATCTGTACAGGACACTCTGAGACGCAGAAGATGTGATGGTTAGGTGTCATATCATGAACTTGAAAAATTGAGTAACCTGATTATTGATTCTGCTTGTCCATGGCTGAATTTTGTGTACTGAGGATCGTCAGAATCACAGATTCGCATCGGTTTAAAAAATAACTGCTCTGCTTTCTTTCTAGATTTAAAAAGTGTGAATCGGATACAAGTTATCATTTGTGATGCCGTGATGCATATTTGTGTTGGTAAAAAACGATTTATTCAGTTTTTACCAACCAGAAAGTGGCCAATAGTTTTTCACTAATATTTGATACGATGATTGATTTCTCGTCACTACACTGATTCTCGAGCGTGTTCTCTCAGCGCCGCTGCTGCTACAGTACGTCAATATGACATATCAAAACACGACAAAGAGCAAGGCGTGTCCTGAGAGTCACATAGAATAGAGATTGACATGGCAGAGGCAGAGCTGTAACTTCCTGGATTCAGAACAGGAAAAAGGACGTCTTGGTTTATTCATTTATTGTTTGCTCTACCAAGGCATGTGTGTGAAAGGGCTGTGTGTTAGAAGTGCGAAGGCACTTAAGAAAATTGATGATTTTCTTTCTGTCTGAACCAAAGAAATAAAAGTAAACTATCTGTACTGTTTTAAATAGCAGAGAATCGCATTTCTTCCATTGAATCACATTGTATCGAATGGAATTGAAATCGGACGGCACTGCATCATAACAGGGGTGAATCGTATCACATCAGTAGCTGTGTAGATTTATACGTATCTTTAACGTATCGTATCGTTGGCTATGTTTCCAGATGTGATCTCATCCGCCTCAGTTATAGAAATGCACATCCCTAATATGTAGTGTACTGAATATTATGTACTGAATATTATGTGATGTCTTGC